>NW_006297937.1:0-405 GCF_000327345.1 Myotis davidii
AACTTCATTTGGCAAAAACAGATGCAGAAACACCACCAGCATTGAAAATTAATAAAGTGGACATGCAGTGGGTACAGGTTTTGGCAGAAGGTTGGGCCACCCCACTGAATGGCTTTATGCGAGAGAGGGAGTACCTGCAGTGTCTTCATTTTGATTGTCTTCTGGATGGGGGTGTCATTAACTTGTCAGTGCCTATAGTTCTGTCAGCGACTCATGAAGATAAAGAGAGGCTGGATGGCTGTACGGCATTTGCTCTGATGTATGAGGGCCGCCGTGTGGCTATTCTTCGCAATCCAGAGTTTTTTGAGCACAGGAAGGAGGAGCGTTGTGCCCGACAGTGGGGTACGACATGCAAGAACCACCCCTACATCAAGATGGTGATGGAACAAGGAGATTGGCTGATTG
>NW_006297938.1:0-227 GCF_000327345.1 Myotis davidii
GATATTGTAAAATGACAAAGCCCAAAGTGAAGAGTATGTATTTTATTTTTATATATAGACTAGAGGCCTGGCAAACAAAAATTTGTGCACTCGGGCGGGGGGGGGGGGGTCCCTAGGTGAGGGGCTGAGGGCTGTTTTCAGGCTGGCCACATGCCCTTCAGGGAGGAGGTCACCTCTGGGGTGCCTGGCCAGCTTGGGTGAGGGTCTTATGGCTGTTTTCAGGCTGG
>NW_006297939.1:0-786 GCF_000327345.1 Myotis davidii
AGGTACCTGCACTTTCAGTTAGGGCGGGACTTCTCCATAACATCCCCGCAGGGTTCAGCGCGTGGCTGTGCATTGGTGGCGTTTGCTATTATATTTAGCTAAGATTTTATTTATGATTATCATAAATTTATGGTTGAGGCCCAACACCCGGGACTGGGGGCCCGGAGCCTCCCCAACTCCTCCCGCCGACAGAGTCCGCACAGGCTCACCCCATTGGACCCTCTAGCCTTGGTGCAGGCGCCGCTCTGGTCCTGCAGCCCAGGGCACAACATCCAGCGCAGTGAGTCCTCGTGAGCGACCCAGGTTGCGAGGGGGAGGGAGGGCGACGGGCTGCGGTGCCACCAGGGACTCAGCAGGGAGGTGGGGACACCCAGGCCTGCTTTGTGTCTAAAGGCGACAGAGAGGACAAGAGGCGGTTCCCGGGAGGAGATTCACATTCCTACTCAGGGCGACGGGCCCTGGGTGGTTGTGAACAGCAGAGGGACCTTGAGCCCCGAGGGAGGCGGGCATCACCTGGCCCGGAGTGGCGCCAGGTCCCTGAGCGGCCTGAGCCCCTGGGTCCTGGGATGGGCGCCAGGCCCTCATCAGCCCTTTAGTTCCCACAGGTTCCTGCGGGTGCAGAGCCAATGAGGACACTGGGCTGTGAGGCTATGTCAGGGCCTCGCACTCTGGTGGTCTCTGAGGTCGTGGGGTCCTGGGGCTGTCGGCCCCTCTTCCTGCCCTGGGCACTGGGGACACTCAGCCCAGAGTCCAAAGGCCACAGCTAGGGCTTTATGACGTGGACCC
>NW_006297940.1:0-1402 GCF_000327345.1 Myotis davidii
GATTCCAGTATATACTTCTAAGACAACTGTCTTCTTGTGGTAAAAATGTTAAAATACACTATGAGAGTTCCCAGAAATGATTTAGAACGTGTAAGAAACTCTCAAGTACACGTAAATAGATTCTTACTATATTTACTGCCATATTCAATCACTGAGGTTTCCAGTGGAAAGCTATTTAATGACGAAAATACTCATAATATTTAAACTCGGGGACTTCAGGTGGCGTTTTCACGGGAATGTGCTCTCAAATATTAGGAATTCATGTTTGCAGAATTCAGAATTTGTGTATAAAGCCTTGGAAGGAAGAGAATAGTGTTTATGTTTACAATTAAGGCTGACTGGCTTTGGCGTTTTCTGTGTGAATCAGTTAAAATGATGACGATTCCAGGATTTCTTCTAAGATAACGGCCTTATTGTGGTAAAACTGTTAAAATACACAATGATAGTTCCCACAAATCATTAGTAACGTGTCAGAAACACTTCAACTACACGTAAATAGATTCTTACTACATTTACTACAATATTCAATCACCGAAGTTTCCAGTGGAAAGCAGTGAAATAAGGAAAATACTGGTAATATTTAAAACTCCAGGTAATTCAGGGAGCATTTTCACGGGAATGTGATTTCAAATGTTAGGAATTCATATTTAAAGAAATCAGAATTTGTGTATACAGCCTTGGAATGCAGAGAATAGTGTTTATGTTCACAATTAAGGCTGCTTGGCTTTGGCGTTTTCTGTGTGAATCAGTTAAAATGATGACGATTACCGGATATACTTCTAAGATAACTGTCTGATTGTGGTAAAACTGTTAAAATACACAATTATAGTTCCCAGAAATGATTATGAACGTGTAAGAAACACTTCAAGTACTGGTAAATAGATTCTTACTACATTTACTGCCCTGTTTAATCACGGAGGTTTCCAGTGGAAAGCTGTGAAATGACGAAAATACTGGTAATGTTTACAACTCAGGCTACTTCAGGTCGCGTTTTCAAGGGAATGTGCTTTCAAATATTAGGAATTCACGTTTACAGAGCTCAGAATTTGTGTATAAAGCCTTGGAATGAAGAGAATAGTGTTTATGTTTCCAATTAAGGCTGATTGGCTTTGGTGTTTTTTATGTGAATCAGTTTAAATTCTGAGGATTCAAGTATACACTTCTAATAAAACTGTCTAGTTATGGTAAAACTCTTAAAATACACAACGATACTTTCCAGAATTGACTAAGGACGTGTAACAAACACTTCAAATACACGTATATAGATTCTTACTTCATTTACTGCCATGTTCTATCACTGAGCTTTCCAGTGGAAAGCTGTGAAATGACGAAAATACTGATAATATTTACAAGTCTGGCTCCTTCATGGGGAGTTTTCACGGGAATGTGCTTTCAAATATTA
>NW_006297941.1:0-204 GCF_000327345.1 Myotis davidii
CTGACAGCAAAGCCCCTCTCCATCCTGAGCCCTTCAGCTCCCTGCAGACGGAGCCCGCCCCGGGCGAGAGCCGAGCAGCGTGGACCTGAGGGCTGTGCACCTGGAGCGACTGCAGAGGGAGAGGGGCAGGCAGGAGCAGCGAGCCAAGGAGGCTCCATGGGTTGCGGGTCCGGGGCTGTGGAAGTTACCAGAAAAGAAAAAGAA
>NW_006297942.1:0-1157 GCF_000327345.1 Myotis davidii
CATCATAGACTGTATTGTGACTTGTTAGAGAGGATTTTTGTTCATACACAGGACTGTTACATCATAGAAAGGATTGTGACCTAATAGAGAGGATTGTTACTTCATAGACAGGATTGTTACTTCATAGACTGTATTGTTACATCATAGACAGTATTGAGAAATCCTAGAGAGGATTGTTAGTTCATAGACAGGATTGTTACATCATAGAAACGATTGTGACTTCATAGAGAGTATTGTTACTTTATAGAATGGATTGTGACTTCATAGACTGTATTGTTACTTCATACAAACGATTGTTACTTCATAGGCTGTACTGTTAAATCCTAGACAGGATTGTAATTTCATAGAGAGGATTTTTACTTGATAGATAGGATTTTGACTTCATTGAGAGGATTGTCAGTTCATAGACAGGATTGTTACATCATAGAACGGATTGTGGCTTTATGGAGAGAAGTTTTACTTCATAGACTGGCTTGTGAACTCATAGAGAGGACTGTTACTTCAAAGACAGGATTGTTAGGTCACAGACTGTATTGTTACATCATAGACTGTATTGTGACTTGTTAGAGAGGATTGTTGTTCATAAACAGGACTGTTACATCATAGAAAGGATTGTGACCTCATAGAGAGGATTGTTACTTCATAGACAGAATTGTTACTTCATAGACTGTATTGTTACATCATAGACAGTATTGAGAAATCCTAGAGAGGATTGTTAGTTCATAGACTGGATTGTTACTTCATAGACAGGATTGTTATTTCATAGGATGTACTGTTACATCATAGATGGGATTGTAACTTCACAGAGAGGATTGTTACTTCATAGACTGGATTGTGACTTCATAGAGAGGATTGTTATTTCATAGGCTGTACTGTTACATCATAGACGGGATTGTAACTTCACAGAGAGTATTGTTACTTCAAAGTCTGGATTGTTACTTCATAGACTATATCGTTACATCATAGACAGAATTCTGACTTAATAGAGAGGATTTTTAGTTCTTAGACAGGATTGTTACATCATAGATAGGATTGTGACTTCATAGAGTGAATTGTTACTTCATAGACTGGATTGTTACATCATAGACAGTATTGTGACTTCATAGAGAGGTTTGTTTGTTCAAAGACAGAATTGTTACATCGTAGAAAGTATTGTG
>NW_006297943.1:0-219 GCF_000327345.1 Myotis davidii
GTGTTCTGTGCGCCTTGATGTTTTTGTGTCTTTTTGTAGTGAAATAGGAAAAAATTTAAAATATATTTCTATTAATCATGACTTTGGGAAAAATACACCATTTGAGTCATTTGCTGAAACTTCCCCAAAGCAGGATGTGGGGAAGGGGAGAAGGGAACACATGGCAATCCAATATGGAAACCTCTCCCCCAAGTATTCTAATTTAAAGTCTCCTTCTCG
>NW_006297944.1:0-891 GCF_000327345.1 Myotis davidii
TCCTCTCTATGAAGTCACAATATTGTCTATGAAGTCACAATCCAGTCAATGGACTAACAATCCTCTCTATGAATTCCCAATACTGTCTATGATGCAACAATACAGTCTATGAGGTCCCAATCCTGTCTATGAACTAACAATCCTCTCTATGAAGCCACAATCCTGTCTATGAGGTATCAACACATTATATGAGGTATAAATCAAGTTTATGAAATAAAAATCCTCTCTATGAAGTCAAAATCCAGACTATGAACTAACAATCCTCTCTGAAGTCACAATCCAGTCTATGACTTAAAATTCCTCTCTATGAAGTCACAATACTGTCTATGACGTAACAATACAATGTATGAAGTAACAATCCTCTCTATGATGTCACTATCCTGTCTATGAATAACAATCCTCTCTATGAAGTCACAATCCTCTCCATGAAGTCACAATCCAGTCTATGAACTAACAATCCTCTCTATGATGTCCCTATCCTGTCTATGAACTAACAATCCTCTCTAGGAAGTCACAATCCTCTCCATGAAGTCACAATCCAGTCTATGAACTAACAATCCTCTCTATGATGTCCCTATCCTGTCTATGAATAACAATCCTCTCTAGGAAGTCACAATCCTCTCCATGAAGTCACAATCCAGTCTATGAACTAACAATCCTCTCTATGAAGTCACAATACTGACTATGATGTAACAGTACAGTCTATGAGGAAACAACCCTGTCTATGAAGTAAAAATGCTCTCAATGAAGTCACAATCCTGTTCATGATGTAACACTAAAGTCTTTGAAGTAACAATCCTGTCCTTGAAGTAACTATACTGTCTTTGATATCACAATCCTGTCTATGAAGTAAAAATCCTCTATGAATTCACAATCCTCTCTTGGATGTCA
>NW_006297945.1:0-1136 GCF_000327345.1 Myotis davidii
TAAAATGTATATGAAAATCTTCTTCCTGTCAGATTCTGGGGTGCGCCATGGGATCCAGAGTCAAGTCCTCGCCCACCTGTAGCACCTCAAAATCGCTCAAGACCCAGACCCAGCCAGCCCCACCCCCATTGGGCGAGATCCAGACCCAGCCAGCACCACCCTTGTCAAGCCCTGCCAGACAGGGGTCATGGCTTGAGGTCCCCCAGCCAGGGTCAGGGCGAAGGGCGCACCTTGAGGTCCCCCGTCAAGCCCCGCTGGGTGGGGGGCATGCTGGGGCAGGGGGCATGGCCTCAGGTCCTCTGGCCCGGCACCAGAGTGGGGGGTTTGGCCTGAGTTCCCCCATCAAGCCCTGCTGGGCGGGGGGCATGGCCTGAGGTCCCTGTAATGCCCTGCCAGGCTAGGGGCATGGCCTGAAGTCTCCCAGCCTGGTGCCAGGGCAGGGGGCACAGCCTGAGGTCCCCTGTCAAGCTATGCTAGTCAGGGGTGGGGCGCAGCGTCAGGTGCCCTGCTCCACCCAGCACCACGCAGCTTCAGGTCCCTGCTGATTGCTCAGTAAGGCTCATTACGGGAACTCAGCCTCCACTGTGGGTGCAGCCATCTTGTGTTATGGAATCCCTACCTCTGCTGTGAGTGCAGCCATCTTGACTGTTACAGAGTAATGGTCAATTTGCATATTCCCTCTTTATTAGATAGGACTAGTATATGTGTGTGTGTGTATTATTGCTTACCATTTCATAAGCAACACTGTGTAAATAATTTCTATAATTAATGCATTATTTGGTTTTGTTTTTATGTTTTTTTTTCATTCTTTTTTTTCTTGTGACATTTGGCTACAACTTACTGAAGGGTTATTAAGAAATGAATGACTTGCTTTATGCAAACTGAATTCTTTAACCATTATTCCTACTTATTTTCCCTAGCTCCTATTTCTTTACTTTCTAAACACATAGTTCATTGGATATTATTTTTCAGTCAAAAGTAACAAAGGAGCCCTAGTTGGTTTGACTCAGTGGATAGAGCATTGGCCTGCGAGCTGAAGGGTCCTGGGTTCGATTCCAGTCAAAGGCACATGCCAAGACTGTGAGTTCGATCCCCAGCAGGGGATGCAGGAGGCAGCTGATCAATCATTCTCTCTC
>NW_006297946.1:0-690 GCF_000327345.1 Myotis davidii
CATGAATGCTGAGATGCCTCAAGGCGTTTCCACATTTGAAAATGTGAAATTGGCCCTGGCTGGATTGGCTCAGTGGGTAGAGTGTCGGCCTGGGAACTGAAGGGTCCTGGGTTCGATTCCTGGTCAGGGGCACATGCCTAGGCTGTGGGCTTGATCCCCTGTGAGGGACTTGCAGGAAGCAGCCGATCCATAATTCTCTCATCATGGATGTTTCTAACTCTCTCCCGCTCCCTTCCTCTCTGAAATCAATACAAATATCTTTGAGAAAAAGTCCAACACTCTATCCACTGAGCCAAACCAGCTCGGGTGTTAGGTAGTCTTTAAATGACTACCCCCCTGGTATGTTAATTCAAAAAAATAATAAACCATTTGAAAACAATGTGCAATCAATCTGAATGCAACACTTGCTTAATATTTTTTTAAAAGTTTTTATTGACTCAGAGAGGAAGGAAAAGCGAGAGGGAGAGAAACATCCATGATGAGAGAGAATCATGGATCGGCCACCTCCCACATGCACCCTACTGGGGATCGAGTCTGAACCCAGGCATGTGCCCTTGATCGGTAATCGAACTGTGACCTCCTGGTTGATACCTCGACACTCAGCCACTGAAACACACCGTCTGGGCCCGAAGTCCACTGAGCCACGATGGCCGGCCTGGAAGTGCAATATATTGAATATGAGAAACACAC
>NW_006297947.1:0-9371 GCF_000327345.1 Myotis davidii
CCAGGGAAAGTAGGAGAGGCCTGGATTACCTGGAAAGTCTAAATTGTAAGATGCCTTTCAGACTGTTATTATTCCGTGGTTAATGTTAAAATTTAAGTCCATTTTCATAACATCTGTAGTGTGTACAGTACTCTAGGAATCCTGCAAGGAAATGAAGCAAATGACAGGATAGGATTTGGTGATATCTGTTCCTGCCCTATAATACTATTATCAAACCAAACTTCACACTGTACTTTTGAAATATACTTCTTTGTGACCAGAATGTTAATGCCAAAGTTATTGTCCATCAAAAACACCCTCTGTACTACTTTAGCATCTGCCATGTGTATTTTGTTTTTCAAATTGTTATCTGAGATAATTGGAGCTACCCTAATAGTTTACCTTTCATGTAGAAATTTCTTTAACCAGACCCTTTACAGAGTTTAACACATTCATTAGTTTTCTGCTCTAAGGTAGTTTACCTAACCTTTTGAGGAACCTGGGCAAGGGCTGATGCAATCACATTGGCTCTTTCTTCTGTCATGTTAGTGACCATCGACCCCAGGGAAAACACCACGATACCATTTTCTCCAGAGCTCTGGACAAACTCTTTCATTTCCTGTGAAGAAAGAATTGTCTCCATCACAAAAGAGCAATAGCATAGTGAACACTATTGAAGGTGTTGCTACAAACAGCCAAAGAGAAAATTAAGTATTATAAGGAGTTATTAGTGTAGTGCTTGTTATTTTAAATTGTGTTAAAATGCACATAATATAAAGTTACCATCTTAAGTATTTAAAAATATTTTTATTTATTTTTAGCGAGAGAGAAGAAGAGAGAGGGAGAGACAGAGAGAATCATCTATTGGCTGCCTCCTGCATGTTCAAGGTGGCGGTGCCCACAAGCTGGCCATATTCCCTGACTGGGAATCGAGCCAATAACATTTGGTGCATGGGACAGTACCTAACCAACTAAGCCACATTGGCCAGGGACCATCTTAACCATTATTAAATGCACAGTTCTGTAGTATATATAGTCTTATTGTTATGCAACCCATCTCTAAGTACTTTTTCATCTTGCAAATTGGAACTGACAATCATCATTCTACTTTGTTTCTATGCATTTGAGTAGTCTAGATACCTCATTTGTTGCCATTTATTCATGCACTCATTGGCTGCTTCTTGTATGGGCCCTGATTGGGATCAAACCTGCAACCGTGGCACACTGGGACAATTCTCTAACTAACTGAGCTACTTGGCCTGGCCAATACTGTTCTTAACAGCAGTAAAAATAACAATAGTGACAATAGTTAATATTGCTTTTGTGTCACTATGTGCCATAGACATTGTAAGTATAATTTTTTTTATACTGAATAGAAATATGAGGTTGGTATTATAACTATAAGAGTAGCTGTATTCACATCTTTAATGTGTAGTTTTCCATTATTTGTTGCTGGAATTCTCACAACAGCCTCCTCTTTGTCTGTCTTTCCACTCTTGACCCTATGCAATTCAATCCAGAGATTACATCTTGAGGGCTTTGTGAAAAGGAAAATCTGATCATATCTCTGCCCTTTCACTCCCTTTGCCCCTTTTCACTGACTCCTGAATACTTTCATAAGATGCTTCAGAATTCCTATAATTACTTATCTCTAACTTACTTCTCCAGCATCATCTGCCTCTTTATTCAGCCTCTTCCTGATACACTAAACTTGGACTTCTTGGGAATTATTATTATTTTTCTTGCATTACCTTTTGTGTCTTCCTTTCTTACCATTCCTTTCTGCTATTACTACACAGCCTTCAGTTCCCACTTAATTATCAATAATATGAAATATTTTCTATAATCCCTGCTGGATATTACCTAGCATTGTGGTCTTTCCTTATTATACTACCCTTCACAAAATTTTTATTACTAATACTAGAGGCCTGGTGCATGGATTTGTGCACCGGTTGGGTCCCTCAGCCTGGCCTGCGCCCTCTCGCAATCCGGGACCCCTCGGTGGATGTAGTAATGCACAAAGTGGCAGACAGCTGGAGAGGAGCCCAGGCCAGGGGCCACACTGCTCCTGCTCATCCCAGTCCCCCTGTGCCTGCAGCTGCTGCTGCTCAGTAGTGCTGTCATGAAGGTGGGATAGGCTTGCACTGCACAGCTGCCTCACCAGTGTCTGGCGCCTGTTGGTCAGCTGAGTGGCACTCCCACTGTAGGAGCACACTGACCACTGGGGGGCAGCTCCTGCATTGAGCGTCTGCCCCCTGGTGGTCAGTGCGCATCATAGTGACTGGTCATTCGGTCACTTAGGCTTTTATGTATATAGATTCTGTTTTTCCAAGTAGAATGTCGGGTATTTATGGATAAAAATTGTGTCTTCACTGTTTCTCTTTTATCCAGTGCTTATCTCTGGCTATGCGAGTCACTCTAAGAATGTCTTTGAATGAATGATTGACACTTTCTTATGTGTTCAACAGGGAAGAGCTTAATTTAACTGACCCTATTTCCAAAGTCTCCCAAATATAATTATTTATTTGGTAATGATAATGACATTCAAATTCTTGAAATAGTATAAAATATATGAGTTTCTAATGGTCACTTGACCCAGATTCCCATATCTTTCACTGTGTGATCAGACATTCTGAGTGAAGAACACAGAATAATTTCCACTGAAAGTGCAAAATAATCAAAGTAGAACAAACATGAATAGTTTTACCTTAGGCAGAGGCTTAGCAGGCTTGCAGTGGAGGCCTCCAACAAATTGAAAATGTGGCAAAAGTGGGCGAGGGAATTCAAAATCCCAATAGGTTCGAATAAGCCACATTTCAGCTTTCTTCATTAACTCAAATAAAGTAATGGGTTTTCCTGAAGGGAAAAAAGAAAAGAAAAAAAAAGTAGTGAAAATGAGAATAGTGTAATGTGAATATAACAGATAATTTTCTGAAATTAGCTTAGAGTAATGTAGCCAAAGATGTTTAAAAGTGATTGGCTTACATTCTTTTCAAAATTGCCTGGTACTGGCACAAAAACAGATATATAGAGCCATGGAACAGAACAGAGAACCCAGAATTCGACACAAGCCATTACGCTCAATAAATATTTGACAAATGAGACAAGAGCATACAATGGAGTCAAGACAGTCTCTTCAATGAAGGGTGTTAGAAAAATTGGATAGACACATGCAAAAAAAATGAAACTAGACCACTATACACAAAAATAAAATCAAAATGGATAAAGGACTTAAATGTAAGATGGGAAACAATAAAAATTTTAGAAGAATCCATAGGCAGTAGACTATCAGACATGTCGCAGGAATATCTTTACCAATACAGCCCCTAGGGCAACAGAAACTAAGGAGAAAATAAACAAATGGGATTACATCAAAACAAAAAGCTTCTGCACAGCAAAAGAAACCATCAACAAAACAAGAAAGCCCACTGCATGGGAAAACAGATTTGCCAATTTTATCTCTGGCAAGGGCCAATCTCCAAAATTTACAGGGAACTCTTACATCTTAACAAAAGGAAGACAAACAATCCAATAAATAAATGGGCAAAGAACTTAAATAGACACTTTTCAAAATAGGACATACTAAAGGCCAGGAGATAGATGAAAACATGCTCAAAGTCACTAGTCATCCGAGAGATGCAAATCAAAATGTCAATGAGATACCATCTCACACCTGTCAGAATGGCTATTATCAACAAATCAACAAATGACAAGTGCTGGCGCTGGCAAGGATGTGGAGAAAAAGGAACCCTCATGCACTGCTGGTGGGAATGCAGACTGGTGCAGCCACTGGTGAAAACAGTATGGAGTTTCCTAAAAAAATTAAAATGGAAGTCCTATTTGACCCAGTAATCTCACTTGTAGGAATATATCCCAAGAAAACAGAAACACCAATCAGAAAGGACATATGCACTCCTATGTTCATTTACAATAGCTAAGATTTGGAAGCAGCCTAAGTGCCCATCAGCAGATGAGTGGATTAAAAAACAGTGGTACATCTACACAATGGAATGCTATGCTGCTGTAAAAAAGGAAGAACTCTTAGCATTCACAACAGCAGGGATGAACCTGGAAAGCATTATGCCAAGCGAAATAAGCCACTTGGAGAAAGATAAATATCACATGATCTCACTCATTTGTGGAATATAATGAACAAAAACTGATGAACAAAAATAAATCCAGAGACAAAGAAGCATCAGACTGTCAAACTTCAGAAGGGAAGGCAGGAAGGGGGGAATAGGAGGGGTAGATGGGTAAGAGCTCAACCAAAGAATTTGTATGCAGGCATATGAGCATAACCAATGAACACAGACACTAGGTAGGTGAGGGCATGTGCTTGGGGTTGGGGGTAGCTGGGGAAAGGTCAGTGGGGAAAAAAGGAGACATATGTAATACTATATGTAATACTTTCAACAACAAAGAATTAAAAAAAGAAAATTTCCTTATGACCCCTGTACCATAAATGCATGCATAATATTTATGTTAAAAAATTAAAGACAAAAAATTATTTAAAAAATGATTGGCTTAGCCCTGGCTGGTGTGGCTCAGTTGGTTTAGGGTCGTTCCATCCTCTGAAAAGTTGCTGGTTTGATTCCCGGTCAGGACACATGCCCAAGTTGCAGGTTTGGTCCCTGCACAGGAGGAAACTGATCAATGTTTCTCTCTCACATCAATGTTTCTCTCTCTATCTCTCTCTCTCTTCTCCCCCTTTCACTTCCTCTCTCTCTAAATCCTCAGTTGAGGATTTTTTAAAAAGTGCAAAATGAATGAAGGATATTAAATTTGTCCCATCTTCTCTCTTTGAAATTAATAAAAAACATATTTTAAAAATAAATAAATACCAATAAAAATGATTGGCTTGAAAATACAGTATTCACACACACATTATTTATATAGACTTTTATCTCTAATATCACATCAGTACATTCAGAATCATAAACATTTTTTTAAGCACTAAAGAGTTAAATATGCATTTGTTTACTCTGTAAAACTTCAAAATTAACGAATGCAAATATAAACAGTGATTTCAACTCCTTAGTCAATCAACCCTGTCATACACACGGAAATGCCTTTCCCTAGAATACTCAGTCTAGATTCTATTTATCAAGCTATTCCCTTATTTCTAGATTTTACAAGTAAATTGTGAGATCTTTGAGAGTATGGCCACTATTGCATTTGGTTCATGTTCAGAGCTTAACAATATTTGTATGTGAAATAAAAATATTTGCCAAAAACAGCTGGAAATCTTTCATAAAGTATGGAAATAGATGTGCTCACCCTTAATTTTGGCTCATTTTTTTTGTCTGTAATAGAGAAATGTAGTTTTTGAAAAAATATAGACTTTTAACTTGATTATCTACCCTTCAACAAGATTTCAGGCCTTTAAAATAGATGATTTATAAGCCCTTAGTGAAGCAATATAATCATTGGAAACTTCGAGGTACAGGTTCTTAGCTGAGAGTCATATTTCTCCATTGTCAAAGACTCCTTCAGGTATTATGGCAAAAGAGTTTAATTTTTAAATAAGAAAACTGAGGAGAAACAAATAGAAATAATTTCCCCAATGGTCCATAGACATTGTGCTAAAACTATGTAATTCCTCAATTTACATTTGTGCTTTGATGAAAATATTTAGTGAAAGTTCTAATGCATTTATTGAAGAAAAAAATTATAGTAAAATGGATATGTAGGATAAATGGACAGAGCCACTGCCCAGAGGATTTTTAGGTCAGTTAAACTATTCTTTACAATACTATAATGGTGGATACATGGCATTATAAATTTGTCCAAAAATCATAGAATATACAATGCCAAGAGTGAACTATATTATAAACTATGGACTTTACATAATAATAGTAATTCAGTATATTTTCATCAATTGTGACAAATATACTTCTCTGCTGGGGAATGTTGACAATAAGGAGGCAGGGCATATATGGGAAATCTCTACTTAATTTTTCTGTGGACCTAACACTCTTCTAAAAAATGAAGCCTATTACAAACAAACAAAGAATGGATATGTGATTGCTGATGGAACTCCTCAGTGCTTCAATTTGGGGTCTCTAACTTCCTGGAGTATCCCATACTAGTGTACCCTAGGGTTGAAACTAACCTTATAATTTAAGCATTTCTGTAATATAGGGTGTCTCACAAATATAGTCACACTTTGAATAATTATTAACTCCAATGGGATAAATCTGAAAAGAAAGAAACATCAACTGAGTTATCAGAAAAAAGAGTATATACATTTTTTTGGGGAACACTCTTCCTGTATTTGTGGGATTAAAAGATCATTATATATTATTAGAGGCCCGATGCACGAAATTCATGGAAGAGCTTGGCCCTCACAGCTGTGGCAGATTGACTCCGCCAACATGGACCCAGCTTCGTCCAGAAGGTCATCTGGAAGGTCGTTTGGCTGTCTGGTCTAATTAGCATATTATGGTTTTATTCTTATAAATTATTTAATCATTGCACTTATAAAAGATAGATTCCTCTCAATATTTATACCAACTCATCTTCCGAAGCACTAGGAAAGTTAGGACTTCATGCTACTAAGGAAAAACATAGCTTACCTAGTACTTCGTTCAGAAATTGATCCCACTTCTTCTGATTATATGTTTGCAGGCAGAAGTCAAAATAGAGCACATAGACCATATTTTTTACCCTCTCCATGAATGTCATTTGGTCACTTAATTCTGAAAAGACAACAGGTACATAGGATGGAGGGAATGGCAGTCCTCCACTATACTTTTCAATTTTATAGCCAGGAGAGAAGCGGAGACTGTACACAAAAGGTATTTTAAGTAGCTCAGCCAGCAGCTCACCACATGCTCCAATGGCATCTGCAAGAACAACATCAAACCTTGACTCCTGTAGTTTTCTCATAAGTTTCTTATTAAAAACAGCATCTTTACAGAGCTTTTCAACAAAGTCAGAACCTTCCCAAAACATTTCTTCACTCAGCTGTAGCAGCAGCAGAACTGAAATCCACTTCGTAGGCATCCTGGTGGCACACAGGCTTCTTTTCAAATGGCTGATCCCTTTTACCATGGCTCATGCTTATGTGCAAAGAGAAATCAATCAGCAAGTTAAAATATAACTCCTTCATCTGAAAGTAAAAACAGTCATGGCATTTGGAGCACAAGTGGAAAAAGCAAAAGGTAGATGAATAGTTAGGCAATGATGATGACACAAAAACATGTCATACTGTTTTTGTCATAGTTATTAGATTCCATGCGAAGATACACACACAACATGTATTTATTATATGTATTTATTTATTTATTTATTGATTGATTGATGGAAACTAGCTCATGTTTAATTGTGGCATTTTAAAATTGGACAAGTGCCCTAGCTGGTTTGGATCCGTGGATAGAGCATTGGCCTGCGGAGTAAAGGGTAGCAGGTTTGTTTCAGGTCAAAGGCACATGCCTGGGCTGCGGGATCAATCCCCAGTAGTGGGTGTGCAGAGGGCAGCTGATCAATGATGTTTCTATATCTCTCTTGATCTCCCTACCTTTTTGAAATAAATAAAAATATATTTCAAAAAATAAAAATGGGACAAGTGTTTTGACATCTGCCCCTCCCCCATTTTTAGTTTCTTTAAAGTTGCAAGAAAACAGTAACCAATCACAGGTTTAATGGATTTAATAAATTTACCCCTTTGGCTCCTATTTGCAGCACCCAGTATTTCTTTGAAACCCCAGACAGATTCGATAGTGGCCAAGAGTAAGTTTCAGACCTCTCAAATTTAACAGTTCAGTTTCTCTGAGCATTTTGTATTGCAGTAGCACTCATCCTAAATTGGTACCTCTTGTAGTTGGGCAACTTCAAATGTACCAGTTGAAAAAGCTTTTTCCCTTCAAGGGGAAGAAAAATCACTCCTCAAAACACTGCAGATATGGCCATGTGGTCTTTCTTCCTGTTCCATGTCTTCAGAATTTATTTTGTGTTATTTTTTTGCGGTGGAGCAAGAGATCAAAACCTAACCTGAGTGACAAGAAACAAGATAGTAATGGCTACCAAGGCAGTGACCAGGAAAAACTGAGTGCTTCTTTACCTCCCACATCCAATATATGTGCCTCACAGATAACAACAAAAATAACAGGTCCACAAATTAGCTAGAATTACAACATCCATTCATCTAAGAGTGGTGGAAGGCAGGACAGTGAGGTGGGATAGAAAATGGTGCAGAGAGAAAAAGTATTGAAAATAGTCCATGGGGGTTGGTAAATGCTAGTAAAGAGCTGCAGAAGAGCTTGTGGTCCTTTCAGACTTACAGGCTAAAAATCCACATAGTGGGGAAGAAAAAATGGCGACCGGCAGGAAGGTAGGGAGGGAAGGAGTGTGAGAGAGCAAGGAAGTGATAGAGGAGTGTATGGACATGTGTGGTGTATGTGTGTATGAGCTAGGGACAGTTAGATTCTGCAGGTCTTCTAAGGGGCTGCTAAACCGGGCAGTCTTAGATGGCGGAGCCCTGCTCCCTGCGAGGACACTCCTGGGTGGCCAGCACGGGCACAGCACCCACACCATCTTGAGAAGCAGAGCTGCTCAAGACTAGGATCCTGGCCTCAGCACCACCCAGTCTGATCTCAGACAAATACCAGGACCCTGCAGCCACTGGGGACAGAGACCTGTGACCACAGCTACAGACTCACGGACACCAAAAGTCCAGAAATCCCCACGGCAGATCCATGAGTATAAGAGCCCATCCCGCTCCCCACAGGCTTGTGGGCAGCACCAGAGTAACTGATAGACCCACCCCTTGCCAGGGCCTCAGTGCTGCTACAGGAACTTTAGCCTGGAAGTGTGCGAGCACCTTGGAACTGGTCCTGCACAGTGCCGGCTATAGGTGCCCTGGCCTGGAGGCTAACACGCTAACACCGGTAACTGATCCTGCGCTCAGTGCCGGCTACAGGAGCCCTGGCCTGGGAGCTAACCCGCAAACACCGGGAACGGGTCCTGTGCGCAGTGCCGGCTACAGGAGCCCTGGCCTGGGAGCTAACATGTGAACACCAGGAATTTGTCCTGCGTAGCGCGGACCCAGGGACCCCACACATTGACTGTGTTTCTTTTTAAAAAAATATATTTTATTGATTTCAACCCAGGCACATGACCTTGACCGGAATCGAACCTGGGACCCCTCAGTCCGCAGGCCGACGCTCTCTCCACTGAGCCAAACCGGTTTCGGCTTGACTGTGTTTCTTATCACCTGCACCTGGGATCCCTGATTCCCTGTCCATTCATACTAAGAGCCAGTTACTCCAGTTCTTGCTGCATGGGCACACAGGGACCCTGATTCTCAATACAAGGTCGTGCGAAACAACAGAGACTCTGATACTGGATTCCTGGGGAATTCTGACTCCTGGCACACGCTAGGGGGCTCTGAT
>NW_006297948.1:0-278 GCF_000327345.1 Myotis davidii
TAACTCAAAATTGATAATAAACCCAATGTAAAATGCAAAATTATAAAACTTGTAGAAAATAACAGCAGATTATCTGGGTGACCTTGGGTTTGCTAATGACATTTTAGATACAACACCAAAAGCATGACCCATGAAAAAAATTGATATGTTGGACTTCATTAAAATCAATAACTTCCACAAAAGACTGTTAAGAGAATGAAGAGAAAATATTTGTAAAGTACATATCTGATAAAGTATTGGTATCTAAAATATACAAAGAACTCTTAAAATTCAACAAT
>NW_006297949.1:0-411 GCF_000327345.1 Myotis davidii
TACACACATACTTGCACACACATATATAGACACTACACACATTTATATTCATTGTGTATATTTCACTGTCAAATATAGTACAACTCATGAGTTCACACTATCCTCTTAAATTTTAATACAACACCTTCAATTCCAATACATTTTAAATTTTTATTTTTCTGTATTTCATACAAAACCTGGCTCCCGTTTTCCACAACAAGTTTCCACTTATTTGCTCAGTCCTAGCATGGTGAAATCATTTTAGAATTGCTAATCCATGCCTCTGCACAACAAGACTAAGACTTGTTTAGATTTTTGGTTGTTTTTTAACTTGAGTGCATGTAGTTCAGAGAATGTGTTCAGAAGTTTCTTGAGTTAGTTATTTTTTCCCCTTCTCCTTTCTGTCAGTTATTTTATTCAGTTAAAATAAAA
>NW_006297950.1:0-2823 GCF_000327345.1 Myotis davidii
ACTTGAGCTTTCTGGGTCCAAAATGTTTTCCACGGATTTATACACCACGTCCTCTGACCCAACATTTGAGTTTCATCAAACATCTCTCGATCCCCTTAATTTTATGAATAGAAATGCTATCTCCTACCAATACCACTTCTAAAAATAATTACCCCCTATATTTTTCCTCTTATCTTTTTTGTGCATGATTGTACTTATTTACATTTCCTTTCGTGTTTGATATTTTTACCATATAAAATAAGTAAAAAAAAAAGTAGGGATTTTGTCTTATTCAGAATCATTGTGTAGGCTACAAACCATCACTTGAAAGAAGACACTAAGGAATAACATCTACACAGACTTCATTTTCTTCTACTTAGAAACTAGGGAGACAACATCAACAATTCTTCATAAATCAAATAAATGGACTTCTGAACTCAAGAAAAATCTTGAGACAAATCCAACTCTTGGCTGTTGACAAACCCTAAAAGATAAAGGTAAAGTAAAAGGCTCAATATGTACTGACCACCTTCAATGTATCATAAAACAGGCTCTACAAATAAAGGATAGGAATATAAGTGGGTTATGCACTAAAAGTCCTTGAAGATCAACAACTTAATATATGGCATAATGAGTTCACACACAAATTAACTTAAATGTAAGATCAAAAGTGTAGCCAAAGCACGAACCTGGTTATTGATGTCGAAATCTGCATATGTTACCTTGTTCCAGGTGGGAGTTATTCTTAATAAATCTAAAAGAACGTAGCTTAAAATAATGGTATGATATGTTGGAAATATCTGAAATTACAACAGAAGCAAAGAAAATATGTACCTCAAATGATTCCCAAATGGTGTCACTTTCAGAGTAATATTCAGGAAAACTTGTGCAACGAGCACTGACAACTTTAAAGGATATGGGACACACTTACATTGGCTAGACTTTAAGATGAAAGAGAAATAAGACTATTTCCTTCACTAGTTCATTAAAGACACAACGAAAGGAACTCTTATCCACTACTTTAAAATAATTCAGGATACATATATTTTACAAAAATCAGTCTGGTTGCACGACTTAAAAATAATGAAACAGAGAAAAGTTAGTTAGGGACGGGAAGGTAAATTAGTTATGGCACACCCAATGTCCTAACTCACATCAGTTCCTGTCTTCAAGAACTAAATAGCTAGCTCACCTGCTGTGTCTCTGTGATGGTGACCATCCAATTGTGAGCCTGGAGGTCACTGTCCTATTCCTGGTCAAAAAACAAGCCAAAGCCCCTTGCTCAGTCCCCAGTGGGGGACAAAGAAGTGGCAGCCAATCAGTGATTCTCTCTCATCATTCATGTTTTTGTTTCTCTCTCCCTCTCCCTTGATTTATGAAATCAATAGAAATACTTTTTAAAAGGTATACTAACTTGAGGGTAAAGGGACTCCACATAACGTATTTTCAAGAACTTTTGTAATGCTATGGATGTTTGCATCAATTGTATTAACTTCTTACCAACAGTGAGCAGATTTCTGCTGACGTTATATGTCTGGAGTGGGCAGGCTGTTCTAAATTACAAAGTGCTTTGAAGGCTTAAAGCCTGATTCCATTAGTATTCATGTCCTAAAGTAACTAAGCTTAATGTACTATTTTGCTACACAAAACGGTCATTTCAACATCCTTCCAACCCCACAGTCCAGCACTTTTGTAAACAAAAAAAGAATAGTGATGGCTAAATAATCATGGCTCATATGAAATTATCAAACTTTAAAAATGAGAAGGAGGAAACCTGGAAATACTATTACTTGAACCACAGTGCTAGAATTTTATTAAAAGACTAACCTTATGTCTGTGTGTATATCATCTCTTAGCACCCATCCATTCTCTGTCTTGCATGCATCACCTCTTCACCCATTGTCTGTCCTGCGTGCCAACCACCATGCAGCACCCACCTGTCATGCTCTGTCATGCCTCGTCTACCTCTCCCTCATCAGTTGTTAAGGATAGTAATCTTGAGCCACTTTGTGAGTGCTGTGAGATTCCCATTTCCCCAAGGCATCGCAGTACTCCATTTTATACCGTCTACTACTCCCCTTCCAGGTGCTGTTGAAAGGGTTAAAGAGAATAAAACAGGGCAGAGAAAACGTTATTTGGCTTAGCAGATATCTTGCAGAAAGCTAGGAGCCTTGAGCACAGAATAGCCCAGACAACCAGAAGACACCTGGCATGGGAGGAACCTAGGACAGACCAGACCCTCATGTCAACAGAGCAGCTTGCATCTAGAAAAAATAAATACTCTCTCTCTGCTCTGATGACTGATGACTTTCTCTGTCTCAAACCAATGGCAATCAGGTGTCAGGAATAAAATCTCTTTTGATACATCCTATACCCCCAGACGTCCCAGCTCACACAGCAACAGCACTCATGGACAAGATGAGGGTGTGCCTTTGAGCAGAGGATCCCCTACCAACAGCCATATCCTGGCAGAATCCCTGTCTGGCACAGAGGACATACGCTTCCCCATACCTGCAGAGCTTAAGCACAAGCAAAGGGCCCACAGGAGGAATATCACAGCCACCTGTGTGTGGTGGTGAGAGGAGGCCACTGGGCCCAAGCCTCCAAGACATCCCAGGGCAGGTGATTTTCCAGTCTCAGGGGGGCTGTTGATCCGAAGCTCTCTCGGCCGGGTGGTGCCGCTAGATGGTCAATGTCAGGTCCTGTGGCTTCATACTTTGACCTTAAGTCTGGGGCAGGGAAGGGCCTGGCATGGTGAATATGAAAGATGACCATCATGTCTGCAGGAGGGATGAGAAAGGAGCAGAGGAATAGGAAATGGGTAGGGGAAAGCTGGGGGCCTCC
>NW_006297950.1:4614-5382 GCF_000327345.1 Myotis davidii
AGGTGGGTGGCAGCACAGCAGCCTAGGCCTCAGCCTGAGAAAGATTCACAGACACCTGTGGAAAGGAGTATAGGAAGAACATGTCATGCCAGCCCCTCTTGAGGGGTAGGTGGCAAGGCCTAAAGGTGCTGTGACAGCCTAGAGGGAGAGTTCAGAGGAGTGGCTCAAGGAATCTGACTCTGACAGTGGACATGCAAACTCCCTCCCCCTGCCTAAGCCCCCTCTGCTTGAGCTGGAATTGCACTGCCCTTGTTGTACTGGTAGTTCCTGTCTCAGGCACACACCCTGTAGCCCTGGTGTTACAGGCTGTATCCCTCCCAACATCCAGGTGTCCCTGTGAGAGAAAATTAATGGCCCAGGAACCTGGCAGCACATCAGGGCAGAGCCCAGGCAGCCCCTCTTCACCTGTCCTGTCTGCTCACTGGGGGCCATCGTCCTCTCATAGTACTTCAGGGGATCGAGCCACAGGTCCTTGCTGATGATCTGGTAGGACAAACAGAGCTTGGTCAGGAGAGCACAGGGACCCGAATAGAAACCCATGCAACAGGCAGACACTGGAAGCTGTATGCTGACATGGCCAGAGACATCCCACCTCAGCAATCCAGCCAGATGCTGCCAAGCTGTGGTCAGAGAACCAGTAGAAGAAGCTGGTGCTTCTGTCCTGGTGCCTGTGGCTGGAGGCTTCTCATTCACAATGCTGGGACCACTGAATGGGAGTGGCACAGGACACCCTCCATCCTGCAGGAGAGGGGTCTTTGAAGCTGAGCA
>NW_006297951.1:0-884 GCF_000327345.1 Myotis davidii
CTGCCTGGCTATAGGAACCAGACAGCCTCATTCGCCTTTCGCTTCATGCTTTTATTGTAACAGCAGTTTGAGATAAAGTTTAACTTTTAGATACTATCAGTAGGGTAAACATTCTTGGGAGGACACATGTGTCTGCAGTGTCCTTTAAGCAAGGACGTCTAAATATTAAGCATTAAGATTCCGGTAAACACACGAGGGTCTGCATGTATACAGACTTGTTTAGAAAGGTAAAGGAACAATTAGGGGCAGCTGCCTTCAGCCAACTCCTCTAAGTCAGAATTTCCTCCTTACAAACTTTCCAACTAGGGCCCGTGCTTCCCCACAGATATGTTCTAAGACAGGAGGAGACAAAGGCTACAAAGACAAAACAACTAGATGACCACAAGCATGTCCTTTGATGGGGCTTCTGGAACTAAGATGCTGGCAACTTCAAGTTTGGCCCTGGAGCGACAGCTCTTAAATAGGAGGTCCAGGTGAGCCCTTCTTTAAGGTGCTCATCATTTAATTGACAGGGGAAGAGAAGAAAAGCCAAAAAACAAAACAACTTAATTTTTCAAAATGTTGCAGATAAATATATATTTTATTTGTATCTGACAATATTTACATTCTTTATGTTTTCCTTTAAGTATTACCTGTCTTTTCTTTTTATATACAACTAGAGGCCCGGTGCATGACATTCGTGCACTGAGGGATGTGGGGGTCCCTCAGCCCGACCTGCACCCTCTCCAATCTGGGAGCCCTCAGGGGAGCCCTCTCTAATCTGGGAGTTTCTGTCTGTCTTTGCAATCATATGAGCGAATTGTCTGAGACCCCAACTCAGTTTGGTTTGTAGCTTACAGAATAATAGAGGCTTTTTTTTATTTGCTTCATTGGTGGAGATTTCC
>NW_006297952.1:0-299 GCF_000327345.1 Myotis davidii
GCATCAGAGCGCCTGCCCCCAGCATCAGAGTGCATGACCCCAACGTCAGAGTGAGTGCCCCTAGCGTCAGAGTGTGTGCCCGGACTTCAAGAGCACCTGTGGCTTGCCCACACCGCCAGTCATCTAGAGCAGAACAGAGGTCGCTTCTGCAGGACCACTTTCAGGGCAAGAAACCAGAGACAGTAGAGAAAGTTGGGGGATCCCAGGGCTGAGGGGCCGCTAAGTACTGGGGGCCGGGCTCCAGGCCCTTTCTGGGGGCTGGCGGCGAGGATGGGAAAGGCGCGCATGGTGTGGAGGGC
>NW_006297953.1:0-459 GCF_000327345.1 Myotis davidii
AAAGGGTATTACATATGTGTCCCTTTTTTCCCCTCACCCTTGACATTCCGCTGGCCTCCCCTACCCCTCAGTGTCTTCTGTTTATTGGTTATGCTTATATGCATGCATACAAGTCCTTCGGTTGATCTCTTACCCTCCTCCCTCCTGCCCCCCAAACCCTCCCCGGCCTTCCCGCTGCAGTTTTACAATCTGTTTGAGGCAGCTGTGCCTCTGTATCTATTATTGTTCAAAAGTTTATAATGGTCTCTATTATCCATGAATGAGTGAGATCATGTGGTATTTTTCCTTCATTGACTGGCTTATTTCACTTAGCATAATGCTCTCCAGTTCCATCCATGCTGTTGCAAATGGTAAGAGTTCCTTCTTTTTTACAGCAGCATAGTATTCCATCATATAGATATACCATCTGTACCAGAGGGAAATTTGCAGAACTGAATGCAGATAAAAAGTCAGTGGCTT
>NW_006297954.1:0-261 GCF_000327345.1 Myotis davidii
CATGAATTTGTGCACCAGTGGGGTCCCTCGACCGGGCCTGTGGGATCGGGCAAAAACTGGTTTTCTGACATCCCCCCAAGGGGTCCCGGTTTGCAAGAGGGTGCAGGCCAGGCTGAGGGACCTCACTGGTGCACGATTGGGGCCGAGGAGGGATGTGGGAGATTGGCCAGCTGGAGAGGGACCACAGGAGGGATCCAGGGCATGTCCATCCAGTCTCACTCAGTTCCAATCAGCCGGACCCCAGCGGCAAGCTAACCTACC
>NW_006297955.1:0-365 GCF_000327345.1 Myotis davidii
ACTTCATTCTCTTTTTGCTCTTTTTTTTCTTTTTTCCCTCCTTTTTCCCCAATTTAGATTTTTGCGCTCCTTTTATTTCTTTTTTCTTTTCTTTTTTCTCTTTTATCTTTTTCTCTTCTTTCTTCCTTATCCCCTAACTCTTTTAACTCAGGTGGTCACCTTTACTTGGGGTTATTAATATCGTGAGTACATTTGTGTTCAGTGCCTGGTACGTTGTGCCTTGTTGTGTTGTATTTTGTGCCTTTAAATCGACGCAGCAGATCCAAGCAACAGCAGCGTCCTGATCACCACACCCTCTGTCTCAGGAACAGCAGCTGTACGTGAACCCTCCACACACCAGCCAGAAGAGCCACCACAGCTGTGAA
>NW_006297956.1:0-236 GCF_000327345.1 Myotis davidii
GTGACAGCCATCTTAGGACCACATGGGGACAGAGATCTTTGACCACATGGAGGCAGCCACCATGTGTGAGGGCATGACTGTCAATTTGCACATTACCTCTTTATTATATAGGACTAGAGGCCTGGTGCATAAAAATTCGTGCACTGGGGAGGTCCCTCATCCCAGCCTCCTCTCTCTCAAAATCTGGCCTCCCTTTGCAGTAAGTGACTGGGCCAATCAGGGGAAGGTGCCACCCC
>NW_006297957.1:0-875 GCF_000327345.1 Myotis davidii
TCCACTGCCACCTGCTGCCAGTGCCATGTCGCCGATGCCCACTATGTTCTGTGCCACACCCAGGTGGTCAGTGAATGTTATAGCAAGCGGTCAAACTCCTGGTGGAACTCCCGTTCAAACAATTTGCATATTAGGCTTTTATTATATAGAATATTTATAGAATGGCATAATTTGTGTTATCATAATTCAAATTATCTGATATATGCATAATTCATATGCAATGTAATATTTATTAACATTATTAACATATAACATTAATTGAATGTGAATTATGTGCCAGGCACAGTGCTAATCAATTAGTAAACATGTTCATTTTATCCTTTCCACTCTATAAATTACTATAAATATGTTTTTAAGGGTGTAAACAACTTCAACAAGAGTAAAAATCTGTCTAAATTATGGAGGCAAACCATAATTCCCATAAAGACACTTATAACCTGTTTGATCCCATATCACCAACACTTAATGTAAACAATGCCTAACAGATACATGTTAAGAACCTACAGAAGGCAGACAAATAGATGGGAGGGGGGAAAGTGAGATAGTATCCAAAGTGGGAAGAGAATAGAGTGTATATAAAACTCATGGAAACACAGAATCCTGACCCTCAAGTAACCTACAGTTCATTCAACAATCGAAGCACCTCAGCCGGTGTGATAACTTGTTAACTATTATGACAACAGTAGAGGCCCGGTGCACGAAATTCGTGCATGGGTAGGGTCCCTACGACTGGCCGAATCAGGGCCAATCAGGTTCCCCGCCTCCATGTCTCCTCCTTCGCTTGCCACCCGCGCACTGCCACCATGCAGTTCCCCCCATCTCCCCACCTCCCCCTTCCCTCGCTCCCTCAACGCCCCACTGCCGCCACTGGTCGC
>NW_006297958.1:0-202 GCF_000327345.1 Myotis davidii
GAGTTTTCTCCCCATATAAATAGTTTCTTCCCTTCTTCTATTTCATTCTCTTTCTTTTCTCTATTACTTGTTTTTTCCTTTTTCCAATTTCATTTTTAACTCCATTTTTTCCTTTTTTTCCTCTTTTTTATTTTTTCTTCTCCTTCCCTTATCCCCTAATTTTCTTTGACCTGGTGGTCACCTTTATTTGGGGTTATTAGTA
>NW_006297959.1:0-463 GCF_000327345.1 Myotis davidii
GATCTGCCAAATTCAACAGTAAAAGGAAAAAAACAACCCCTCTTAATTATGAATTTGTGAAGTTACCTGAAGTTCTTGGGTCATTTCTTTTGTTTTCTCAAGGCATTTATTTGATTCATTAACTTGTGCTTGTAGTTTTGATATTACATCATAAGTCATCTGAAGTTCTTTCTGCATGTTTATAATCTTGCCTTCCTTATGCATAGCACTTTCTTTAGCTTCATGCAGTGAAGCTTCCAGCTCTTGAATTCTCTATAAAAAAAAAGACACATCTCAGAAAATTGGACAGGTACATGCGAAAACATGAAACTAGACCACAAACTCACACTAAACACAATAAACTCAAACTGAATAAAAGACTTAAATGTAAGTCATGAAACCATAAAAAGCCTAGAAGGAAACATAGACAATAAAATCTTAGATATCTTGCATAATATTTTTGTTGATATATCTCATAGGGCAA
>NW_006297960.1:0-399 GCF_000327345.1 Myotis davidii
GTTATATACAATTAGAGGCCCGGTGTACGAATTTGAGCACCAATGGGGTCCCTCGACCTGGCTTCTAGGATCAGGCCAAAACCAGGTCTCTGACATGCCCCAAGGGGTCCCAGATTGTGAGAGGCACAGGCCAGGCCCAGGGACCCAACTGATGCATGATTGGAGCTAGGAAGGGACACGGGACATTGGCCAGCTGGGGAGGGACCGTGGGAGGGCTCTAGGGCCTGTCTGGCCTGTCTCATTCAGTCCCGATCATCTGGACACCAGCAGCAAGCTAACCTACCTATAAGAGTATCTTCCCCCTGGTGGTCAGTGCACATCATAGTGACTGGTTGACTGGTCAGCTGTCTATCCTCTGGTTGTCAGCGCATGTCATAGAGAGCAGTTGAATGGCCTTAG
>NW_006297961.1:0-263 GCF_000327345.1 Myotis davidii
GGTGTGGTTCAGTGGTTGAATGTCAACCTATGATCGAGGTCACGGTTTAATTTCCGATCAGAGCACGTGTCTGGTTTGCAGGCTCAATCCCAGGGGGGGTGTGCAGAAGGCAGCTGATCAATGATTCCTTCTCAACATTGATGTTTCTACCTCTCTCTCCCTCTCCCTTCCTCTCCTTAATCAATAAAAATATATATATATTTTTAAAAAGGACATTATCCAATAATTGGATGAAAACTGGGTGAAAATTTTACTTGCATATT
>NW_006297962.1:0-458 GCF_000327345.1 Myotis davidii
GAATGTGCACTTTGGGTGCCAGCACCTATGAGCAAAGGAGTACTTGGGGCCTAGCGCACTCCTGCTGTGCAACGGGTGATGGACGTGCTTTTCCGAATTAATGAGAGAAAACACTGATTCTCCTGTTGCCCACGAAGGTGGAAGTGAAGTGGGGAGTGAGCGAGGTTCCCTGTCTGGGGGTTCCAAATCTGCTGTTGGCTTCTCTCTCACCGCTGACTAGAGATACACAGGGTGTCCCCCCAAAATGTGTACACACTTTGAATACCTAATTCCAATGGTTTTAAGCATAAGAAAGAAACAACAATGGAGCTGTTATCTGTTAAAAATGTGGCACAATCAGGTAGTTGGACATTCCCGGAGGGGTCTCAGATTAGACAGGGTGAAGGCCAGACTGAAGGGCTCCTTTTCCCCCCTACCCTGGTGTACGAATTTCGTGCACTGGGCTACTAGTGTGTATA
>NW_006297963.1:0-280 GCF_000327345.1 Myotis davidii
TGGATACGTATACATTCTTTTCCTGTGATCCTGGATTTCCCATGTTTTACAATGAACTTCGCTCCTTACCTTCCTTTTGGTTATCTGCACGTGCTTCACTGGAGCGTCCTTTCACCTGACAACTGTAGTTCCCCCGAACTCAGGCCCCGCGTTGGGCGCTACATGTGCTGGGCCAGCTCAGCCAAGGGTTCGCAAGGCTGAGTGAGGGTGGCGAAAGGATAAGAAATGACAGACAGAGAGAATAAGTTGGGTCTAGATGGATCTTCCTGTGCCTGGCTGA
>NW_006297964.1:0-226 GCF_000327345.1 Myotis davidii
AAAAATCAATAAAATATATTAAAAAAATAAAGGTATACAAATTTTATGTTCTCTATGTCATTTTACAGGGATTATTACTCACAAAGAAATTGTTGTCTTGGAATGTTATATTTTATAGAAAAGCAAAGTTTTTTTTATCAAATCTATAACCATGCCACTTTTAAATTTTGTCATTCGTGAACACCTTTATTCCGATGCATTTGTAGGTATATTATATGTTTAGAGA
>NW_006297965.1:0-285 GCF_000327345.1 Myotis davidii
CCTCCTGGCTCTGTTCCAATGCCAGGTAAGGGTTAGGGTTGCACTGTTGCAGTGATAGTGGTGTGGGCAACTAAAACCTGTGTCTCTGACAAAAGGTACTGCAAAGGGGGCTCTTTGGGCACCAAAGTTTCTGAGGAATTTTTTTTCTCACTCTCTTGTCTTTTAATGCTTTGTCCAAGGGTTACTTAAATTCCACAAACCCAAACCCATGAACAGCATATTCAATGAGGTAATATTGAATAGTCTGTAAGTCAATGGAGAGATAGCATCTGTTAACAAAGAAAT
>NW_006297965.1:8382-9192 GCF_000327345.1 Myotis davidii
AAAAAGACAGTGTGGGGGGGGGAAGATGGTGTATATTATGTAATAAATTGACCATAAATAGAGCATCGAAGTCAAATAAGTGTCTTAGTCTATTTGGGCTTCTATAACAAAATACCACAGACTGGATAGCATATAGTATATTTCTCACAGTTCTGGAGGCTGGGAAGTCCAATATCAAGGCACCAGCAGGTTCAGCGTCAGGTGGGGGGCCCAGTTCCTCATTCACAGCAGTCTTCTCACTGTAACCTCACAATGCAGTGGAAGGAGCACGGGAATTCTCTCTGGCCCCATTTTTAAGGGCATTAATTGCATTGGTGAGGGTACTGCCCTTATAACCTACTTGCCTCCCAAAGGCCCCACCTCCTAATAACATCATTTTGGTGTTAGGTTTCAAAATATACATTTTGGTGAAGGGTTGGGGGAAGTATACAATCATTCACCTGTAGCACAAAGTAATGGGTAGAAGGGGTCCACTTTATTAGATAAGGTTGTTTAGGTTATTTGCGTGTGAGAGATTAGGTTGTTTATGTGTGTAAATTTTTCCATTTGTCTTCAAAATCTGATGGTCTATCACATGAGGCGGCTGCAGAGAGCACCTGGGAAGGCACATGGGCATTTCTTTAATTATTGTCAGCGAAATCCAGTGGCGTGGGCAAAGCCACATCCTGGAAACACGCTTTGCCAAAAGGCAGGAGTCTTGTCAGCTTGACCTTCAGTCCAGGTGCCAGGGGGTGGGTTTTGTTATTTAAATCCAGCCAAGCACCAGGAATGAATATGACTCAGGCACACCCAAGAATGCACATAATCTCC
>NW_006297965.1:9638-10868 GCF_000327345.1 Myotis davidii
CATTGCCTTAAATAAATTATACAATCAGGCTCTTAGACAACAAGGCATAGCATTACGATTAAAACAAAGCATAGCATCACCCCAGAGACCACAAGAGGCAGTGATTTCACGTCCCCCTATGGTTTGGCAAAGCTGCATGAACAACAGGATTAGCTCTCAAGAACCAGTTTGCTACCAGATGAGCTGATGAGAGATGTAATCATTTTATTGCACGTAGAATCAAATATAAAAATGATGCACAACAAACATGGAATTTGTTTATTTTGCATTTAATTTCATTCCTTTTGAGTGAAAAAGGGGCTCTTTTTTTTTAAATCTATTTGGATGCAAACATATATATCTTCCCTGGGGTCTTCTCACCAAGTTGTTGTCAACAGAAATTAATAGAAGTGGTGAGTTCAGCTTCATTGTAACCTGAGATAAAAAAAAAAAGTTAAAGGAAAAAGGAGGAGAAAGAAGAGAAGAATGAGAACAGAAGAATAAGAAGAAGAAGAACAAGAAGGGAATAAACACAATTATTACTGAAAAGAACATTAATTTATAGAAGTGCTTCTTTAACTAAACAGCATTTATAAATTATGGATATGAAATATATACAGGCTTTTAAAGCAAATGATAGTAAAAAGCAATTCAACCATCACTATGAACATTAGCAGTAGTGTTATGATTATAGCCCTCTGGATTAAACCTGTGAACACTAAAGGGTTGAAGGCTTTCTGAACCTAAGTTCATTAGTGAGGAGTGGCCTGGCTAAGGTTTGCTGAATTCAGCAAGCATTTTTTTTATTCATTTCACTTCTCAGAAAGACAAAATTGCACCTCTGCAGCCTGCCCTAGTGCTCTGACTTCAAGCTGAGCTGTAGAAGGAACCTACTACCTCAGGAGGAAGAATGCAATTAGAGAGAAGGATCTGAGGAACCTACCAGGTCCAGTGGGTTTCAAAATGTGGATGCTAAAAACTCCAAATACCTTCCCCTCCCATCCAATAGAACAAAGGCAGTCACCTTCTTGCTGGAGTCCTCTAGCAGCTCAGGCCTGAAGTTCCCTACGGCGACGGCCAAAGGAATTGGGGCCCACATCAGTGGGCACAAAGTCTTCCTTACGCATTCCCCCATGTTTGCTCAGAAAGTCTTCCAGCCGATGGATCACACAGGTGGAAGTGTTGCAGGATCTCTTCTGGTGAGTGACACTGATTTGCAGGATGGAGAAAGAAGAGAAAGCCTGCTAGTGA
>NW_006297966.1:0-228 GCF_000327345.1 Myotis davidii
ATGTCTCACCCAAAAACTATGTTGTAGGGGTTCGATTCCAGTCAAGGGCACATGCCCCATTTGCTGGTTCAATCCCCATTGAGGGGTGTGCAGGAGGCAGCTCATCAATGATTCTCTCTCATCATTGATATTTCTCTCTCTCTCTCTCCCTCTCCCTTTCTCTCAGAAATCAATTTTTAAAAAAGTGGAAGAGGGATACGGAAGTACAGGATCAGAGAAAATTTTGAA
>NW_006297967.1:0-2131 GCF_000327345.1 Myotis davidii
GAGGCCAGTGCAGCTATGAGATCACTGGCCTCTGAGGGCTTGAGGCAGGTGCTGAGGCAGGAGCAGGTACAGATAGACACACCTGGTGGGCACAGACGGCCCTCGCTGTAGTGCCTTCGGTCAGCGTTCAAGATCAAGAACCACATGGTAGAGAGAAATTCTGTCCTCTCAGTGAAACAGTGGGATAGTCCAGGCTAGTGCCCTTGACTGTAGAGGAGGAATGTGCACCTTGGGTGCCAGCACCCATGAGTGAAGGCTGCCCTGATTGAGCCTCGCTTGCTTCTGGTCTAGCTCACTCCTGCCGGGCAGCGGGTGACAGGACATGCTTTCCCAAAGTAATGAGAGAAAACATTGATTCTCCTGTTGCCCATGAAGGTGGAAAGTGAAGTGGGGAGATGTGGGGAGTGAGCGAGGTTCCCTGTCTGGGGGTTCCAAATCTGCTGTTGGTTTAATTCACCGCTGACTAGAGATATACGGATGTCCCCCCCCAAATGTATACACACTTTGAATACCTACTAATTCCAATGGTTTTAAGCATAAGAAAGAAACAACAATGGAGCTGTTACCAGTTTTTTTAAAAAATATACATATTTTATTGAATTTTTACAGAGAGGAAGGGAGAGAGAGAGAGTTAGAAACATCGATGAGAGAGAAACATCTATCAGCTGCCTCCTGCACATCTCCTACTGGGGATGTGGCCGCAACCAAGGTACATGCCCTTGACCGGAATCGAACCTGGGGCCTTTCAGTCTGCAGGCCGACGCTCTATCCACTGAGCCAAACCGGTTTCGGCGGAGCTGTTATCTGTTGAAAGTGTGGGCACAAACAGGTAGTTGTACATTCCCTGAAGGGTCTTAAATTGGAGAGGGTGAAAACCAGACTGATAGATAGATATAGATATATATGTATGATTGATTTTACTTCTTTCTGCATATATATAATTATTTACTTGGGTAATAAAACCACGAATAAAATAGTAGACTTTATTCTTTATTTGACATAGACTTTAAAAATCACAACAGATGATAATGTGAGTCAGTTGTTGTTTTTTGACCTATTAAAGTGAGATAGTACTTGTGATGCTTTTTGCATCTGAATTGCTATAATTTTAAAAGTCATTAGCTCAATAATTAATGCAAATATACAGACTTAATTGTATTTCTTATGGAATTTCCCTGTATTTACTAGCTTACCGCCACTTTCAGGCATATGTGTATCAGAACAGTATCTATTTGAAACAAAGACCAGAAAACCCACCTTTCCAAATAACATATAATGGAAAATAAAATAAAATATTTAATGGAATCCCAGACTGGGTTTATGAAGGTAAGCTGTATTCTTCTTGTTGTGTCAGGCTTTTAATTGAAAATCTAAAAGGAGATCAAATCACAAATTCTCCTCTTGCACAAGGAGTGAAAGTGATTTTAGAAAGTAGCACAGTGTCCTTTCCTCCCCATTGTTTTTATTGGCCAGGGGCCACTGCCATGGATGGACCCAGTGGTTCCCTATGTGACAGAGATGGATATGCTACTAAATACTCTGGCAGGAGTGCTATGCTGCTGAAATGAATGGTGGCATTTCTAAAAGCTGTTATCTGTGCTATGAACAGGACGTGCATGTTCTGAAAGAACAAAATCTTATCAGACTGGTAGAGTTTATTTTTAAAGTGGTAGAAACAATTTATATTCCAAGAAGTTTATGGTCCTTAAATGCTGTGTTAGTTCATTTTCTCAGGTATGTTTTTTCTTAGGAAGAAATATTTTTTTCCAAAACTAACAACTGTTTATATTATTTTTCAGGAAAATATCCTTAATTTGTTATACCTCTGTGAATTTTTTCCTCTTTCTAGGTTCTGTAAGCTCCAGGAAATAACTGGACTTTAAAAGGTTTTCTGGCCCTTACTTTTTATTAATTAAATACAGAACATAACTGTTTTTTTCTTAAATAATATTCCCAGGAGAGAAAGTCAACATTCAATGTTTATGTTACTCTGTAGCATAATTACAGTTTCCTTGTTTTGGCTATTTTAGGTGACTGTAAGAACCAGAAGTTGCCCCAAAGTGGAAAATTAATTCTTCTTAATATGTTTATTATTTATTTTAAAATTACATTTCTGATTAATGTCAAATCC
>NW_006297968.1:0-257 GCF_000327345.1 Myotis davidii
GTCTTGGAGCAGGCGCCCCTTGTATGTCTGTGTGTGTGTATGTGTGTATATGTCTGCTGGGGTTCTACGCCAGCCACACCATGGAGGCTCGCAGCAAGCACCCCGTGTGTTATTGTGTGTCTGCTGGGGGCCTGCTCCCAGCTACGTCAGGTGCCGTGTGTGTGTGCGTGTGTGTGTGTGTGTGTGTGTTTACTGGGGGCCTGCCCACAGCTGCACTGCAGAGGGGAGGCTCAGAGCAGGTGCCCTGTGTGTGTGTG
>NW_006297969.1:0-313 GCF_000327345.1 Myotis davidii
TGAACAATAAAGATTTATTTAAAAAAAATAAAATAAAGTAAGAATTAGACAGAGTAAATTACCTAATGGAAACCCAAGACGGGGAGGCCTGCTGGCTTTATTGCGAACATTCTTTTTTTTATGAACATGCAATCAATAATAAAGTGTATACATCCTGTTTGAAAAAAAAACAAGAAAGAAAGAAAGAAAAAAAAAACCTGGGGGTGGGAACCTTGTGTTTCCCAGACGGTGTCTAACTTTCCCCAATCAGTCCTGAGAGCACCCAGCAGACGCATCAGGTTTCTGGGCTACCACCAGGGAGCAGTATGACCCA
>NW_006297970.1:0-214 GCF_000327345.1 Myotis davidii
TAAATCCCAGGAAAAAAAAGAAAAAAAGGAGAGACTAGGAACTTGGGTCACCAGGGGACATGGCTAGCCTGAAAACGGTCATCAGCCCCTCATGCAGGCTGGCCACACCCCCATGGGGTGAGGGTCCCTGCTGGGGGGCTTGGTCAGCATGCAAACCACCATCAGCCCCTCACCCAAGATTGCCAGGCATCCCAGTGGGGACCTCCACCATGAA
>NW_006297971.1:0-246 GCF_000327345.1 Myotis davidii
GTGGCTCACGAGCCGCGGTTTGCTGACCACTGTTCCAAGAAATCATAAAGAATATACGCACCCTTGTGTTCATAGCAGCACAATCTACAATAGGTAAGATTTGGAAACAGCCTAAGTGCCCATCACCCAATGAATGGATTAAGAAATTCTGCCCTAACCAGTTTGGCTCAGCAGATAGAGCGTAGGCCTGTGGACTCCAGGGTCCCAGGTTTCTTTCTGGTCAAGAGCATGTACCTTGGTTGCGGG
>NW_006297972.1:0-618 GCF_000327345.1 Myotis davidii
TGCATTGCTGTCTTGGTAGTGATAAACTCCCTTGTTGTTGTTGTTGTTGTTGTTCTTTGTTTGTTTGTTTGTTTGTTTTTCTCTGTGAAGTTCCTGATTTCCCCTTCAATTTTGATTGATAGCCTTGCTGGATACAGTATTTTTGGATTCAGACCTTTGCTTTGCATCACTTTGTATACCACACTCCATTCCCTTCTGGTTGATGTGTTTCTGTTGAGAAATCATTTGATAATCTGATGGGAGATCCTTTATAGATAACTCTCTATATCTCTCTTGCAGCTGTTAAGATTCTCTCTTTGTCATTAACATTTGCCATTGTAATTATGATGTATCTTGGTGTGGGTTTTTTGGGGGGATTCATCTTGCTTGGGACTCTCTATACTTGTGTGACTTTTTTCTTCCCCATATCAGGGAAGTTTTCTGTCATTATTTCTTCAAATAGATTCTCTAATTCTTGCTGCTCTTCTTATTCTTCTGTCATCCCTATTATATGTATTTTACTTTGTTTCATGTTGTCCCAAAGCTCCCTTAGGCTCTCCTCCTGCTTTTTAATTTTTTTTTCTCCAGTTGCTGTCCAAATTGGGTTTGTTTCTCTACCTTATTTTCTAACTCACTAAT
>NW_006297973.1:0-494 GCF_000327345.1 Myotis davidii
TATATATATATATACACTAGTAGCCTGGTGCATAAAATTCGTGCACTGGTGTAGGGGCAGAGAGGGGCCCCTCAGTCTGGTATTCACCCTCTCCAATCTGAGACCCCTCAGGGAATGTCCAACTGCCTGTTTGTGCCCACACTTCTAACAGATAAGAGCTCCATTGTTGTTTCTTTCTTATGCTTAAAACGATTGGAATTAGTAGGTATTCAAAGTGTGTATACATTTTGGGGGGACGCCCTGTATAAATCTAGTCAGTGGTGAAAGAAACCAACAGCAGATTTGGAACCCTCAGACAGGGAACCTCGCTCACTCTCCACATGTCTCCCCACTTCACTTTCCACCTTCGTGGGCAGCAGGAGAATCAACATTTTCTCTCATTAATTCGGTAAAGCACATCCTGTCACCCACTGCCCGGCATGAGTGCGCTTAGGCCCCAAACAAGCGAGGCTTATTCAGGCCAGCCTTCACTCATGGGTGCTGGCACCCAAAGT
>NW_006297974.1:0-430 GCF_000327345.1 Myotis davidii
CTGTAAGTATTTTCACATACTTTAAGAAACATTCCATCTGTTGCCCTGGCCAGTGTGGCTAAGTGGTTTGAGCATTGCCCCATGCACCAGGAGGTAACGGGTTCAATTCCTGGTCAGGGTACATACCCAGACTGTAGGCTTGATCCCCATCAGGGGGCATGCAGGAGATAGCTGATTGATGATGTTTCTCTTTCACTGATGTTTCTCTCTCTCTCTACCTCTTCCTTTTTCTCTCTCTCTAAAATCAATTTTAAAAACATTAACAAAAATTTCATCTGTTAAACATTAATTTGAGAAAAATGGTATTTATCTTAGTGTGTCTTGTGCCAGGTTGATAAGTGTTCATTAAAACGTTATTGAATAAGTGAATAGCCATTGTAGTATTTGGGTCAGTATAGGGTCAGTACTTTACTGAAGATTTCTTGGCAAA
>NW_006297975.1:0-536 GCF_000327345.1 Myotis davidii
AGTCATGGGCTCAGGGTCCTGGGGAGGGGCAGGACCCTCCTGACCCTTTGTTGGACCTTCAGGAAGGAGGTTTTTCCCTCATTAATAGACCATTTCCATCACCAGGAACAGAGGCCCCAGAGGACAGAGGACCCGCTGAGTCCCCCAGCGCTGCAGGGGCCGGGCCAGGCCAGGGAGGACTGCTGACCCTGAGCCTGACCGACAGCTGCTCAGACAGTGGGCGAGCGTGGACTCCAGGCCTGGCAGGCAGGTTTCTGTCCCACTTCCCCACCCGCCTGAGTCACTGTGAGTCACTGCCAGGTGCTCCCACTGCCATAGTCTGCACCACAGTAATAGGCTGCCTCATCCTCAGACAGGAGGCTGGAGATGGTTAAGTAGCGGTCCGCCCCGGAGCTGGAGCCCGAGAAGCGATCTGGGATCCCGTCCCCCTTGCCCTGGCTTCCAGAACTCGTAAGATACATGATGTACCGAGGGGCCTGTCCTGCTTTCTGCTGATACCAGTGAATAGTGTAGCTGCTGTGCTCAGCGCTCAGGGT
>NW_006297976.1:0-387 GCF_000327345.1 Myotis davidii
TGAAAAGGATTGAGTTCTTTCATGTCCTTTTATATATCATTTTCAGGTATTTAAGGACTTACTCCATAGGAGGCTTCTTTTTCGGCTCTCAGTTCTTTATGGGTCCCTTTCCAGTCACTGTTCCCTTGTGACATGACAGCAATGATGTTCGAGTTCTGGATGGTGGACAAATGGTGAGAAATGACAATGCAGGTCTAACCTCTTTTGTCTTTGTCAAGAGCCATCGGCACCTAGGCACAGCTGATGACTGCTAGCATAGCAAGGCTTATTCACCATCCCCCATCTCTAGATGTTTCTACTCTGTCTCCTCAGCATGTTGTTTGGGGGCACTGCCATCTGTGTTTGGAACAGTCCGGTCAGTTCCTCTCTCAGATTCATGTTGCAGGA
>NW_006297977.1:0-379 GCF_000327345.1 Myotis davidii
CTGGATTGGAGAGGGTGCAGGCCGGACTGAGGGTCTCACCCACCCCCATGCACAAATTTTGTGCACCGAGACTCTAGTATATATATATTTGTGATGTGTTAATGTTTTGCTAAGAGCATGGTGCATTCTAATTACTTTGCCACCTGGAGAAGTAGGAGAACCTTTGCTTAGAATGTTAGCTGCTAAGAGGGCAGAGAAGATTCTTTGTAATAACCTGACTATATCAAACCATGCTCTTATCACCAGCTAGAAATTTTTAAAGACCTATATGGTGCATTGCAGAAAAGTCCCATCTTCACAGTCTACGTGTGAATCTAGACAGTACTACAATCTAGCATGCTGACCATTCCTTCCCATTTAGACTCTAGCAACTTATCTA
>NW_006297978.1:0-208 GCF_000327345.1 Myotis davidii
GACTGAGCATAGGCCTACTAAGATATTTCAGTAACAAATCGTTATATATTTTTTCCAAGATGCTGATATAGTAGGTACAAATATACTTAAGAACATTCATGATAAAGTAGTGAAATAATGTGAAGTGGCAACTTTTAAACTTCGATGTAAGTAAAGTTGATTTAAAATATACAGCGGGCCTTGACTTACGAGTGTCCTGACTAACTAG
>NW_006297979.1:0-231 GCF_000327345.1 Myotis davidii
TCAAAATGCTGACACGTCGAGCTCGAAAGGTTCACCATCACTGTCAAGGTCATATCTCTGTGTCTTCAATCTTGAATCCATGGTTTCCCAGCTTCAGATTCGACCTCATGCTCACCTACCCATAACAACTAGGCTTCTAGTCTTCTTAACCAATTCTGGCGTGGCCTGGTTTCTCGACCAGTGTTTTTCATGGTCAGGTAATAATCCTATTCATCAACTCTGGTCCCACAG
>NW_006297980.1:0-352 GCF_000327345.1 Myotis davidii
TAGCAGCCCCTTAGAAGACCTGCAGAATCTGTCTCTAGCTCATACACACATACCACACACGTCCACACACTCCTCTATCACTTCCTTGCGGTTTCACACTCTCTCCCTCCCTACCTTCCTGCTGGTCGCCATTTTCTATTCAACCATATTTTGAATATAAACCCCTTTTAGATGTATCATTGGCAAATATGGTCTCCCATCCAGTGGATTCTCTTTTCATTTTGATGGTGGTTTCTTTTGCTGTGCAGAAGCTTTTTATTTTGATGTAGTCCCATTTGTTTATTTTTTTCATTAGTTTTCTTTGTCCTAGGAGATGTATTGTAAACATATTGCTATGTGAGATGTCTGAGAT
>NW_006297981.1:0-1178 GCF_000327345.1 Myotis davidii
TAAGGGGGAAATTGTGGCAAAAATGAGGGGAAGTGGAGGTGGGTCCTTGGCACAAACTCCACCCTCGTCCACGTGAGCAGGTAAGTGAACTTGCACCAGGAGGAGGCCCAGTGCACGGTGAAGAGGAACAGCAGATCCCACCAGTTTGTACAGTGGTGCCTTTGAGGTGTCCTGGAATCCAAGCTCTTCTCGCAGAGGGAGGGACAGTGCAGGCAGCAGACACCATGGACTCACTCTCAGTCCCTATCCCCAGAGGACCGATACCCTGGCAGGGGTTCCTGTTGGCTGGTAAGGAAGGACCAATCCCTGGGGGGTGGACTGAAGCAGGTAAGACAGGGACTTGCTGGGGTCTCCTGGGGAGAACAGCATGCTGAGAGTGGAGGGAGGGCTTCTGTGTTGACCTGAGGGGAGAGGACAGGGGAGCAAAGTAGGATGGGTGAGGGAGATTGGTAACAGGTAACTGGGAAATCTCATGATCTGGAAGTGGAGTGGGGTAAGGAAACTTCAGTTGCTGTAAATTCCTAAGTTATTCATCACTGAGTATTGAATTTTGGAAACTGACCATAATAACAATTTATGTCAGGTGGCAGCAGAGAAAAACTTAATCAGGGGTACTAAATATCATCCTTACCACCGCCAAGGAGAAATACAACCCAAGAGGTGCAGGACTCTGGGAACATTCATTCACCCACAGGTATTTGCAGCCTGTTGCAGGCACTGGGGAAGCAAGATCAGACAAGCCCCTGTCTACATGGAGCTCACATTCTGTGCGTGGAGAGAGATAAAAAAAATATCTACATGTGATGGTAGGTACCCACAAGTGTTATAAAAAGAAAAACAGAGCAGAGAAAGGTCAGAAAGTGATTAACAGAGAGTCTTTAGAGAATTGTTCAGTGAAGGTGCCTCCCATGGACACTCCAAAGTGTCAGCAGGGATCTAAGGTCAGTGAGTGGGTGAGCAGAACAGACACCTGGAAAAGAGACTGAGAGACAGAAAAAGTAACAGGTTCATAGGCGCTGAAGTATTGGTGCTCATGCTGTTGAACTTGACCACACTCACACACACATACTCACACACACACACACGAAGGCTGAGATGAAGAGATCTGTTCCAAATCCAGGGCCTCATCTTTCCATCCCAACATATACATCCAAGTATTTATTAATTTCTCTCTTCCC
>NW_006297981.1:2442-2910 GCF_000327345.1 Myotis davidii
TGTCGTGCCAGCATTTTGAAAGCCTTAATATAACTTTGGTTCTGTGTCACATATAGAAATTTTTTGATATTTGCAACCATAGTAAAACAAAGATTTATATTTTTGATATTGATTTTATATATATGAAATTGCCATTTAACAGAAAAATCAGCCAAAAAAATGAGTTTGCATGACACATCTGACACACGTGTCTTAGGTTTGCCATCACTGGTTTAGATCTTCCCTTAGGAATCCCCAGTTCTCAGAGAGAGACTGCGGTCTAGAAAATAACACCAAATAGAGAATTAACTTATTTGTACTCTAGAACCAACTTACCTGCAGTAACAATCAGTCAGTGCTGGGAACACCCAGACCTTCTCCTCAGGTGGCTGATACACTCCTCCTTGCACTGGAGGTGTAACCACTGAATTGTTTTCTCATGTGTTGGTGTCATTCACACTGGATATAAAGGAAAGGACTTTGCCTGCT
>NW_006297981.1:7184-8058 GCF_000327345.1 Myotis davidii
TATGCACCTCTTTATACATTGCTGGAAATGATTAAGATGCCAACTGGGTCTTGGCTAAAAGAGATTTAGTTGTGTTTCCCTCCACCGTACAGAAAGCAGATTTGTTCTGAACTAGAGGCCCTAATGTTCCCTGAGAGTCACTAACCTTAACACAGTTTCTTCCTGAAAACATGCCTTTGTCTTCCATCCTTAGACCATTTCTTTCATAAATGTAATTAGTAATTACAGGTTCTTTCTCTGCACTTTTGAAATATACATGTCTCCTCAAAGGCTTCTTGCCAGTGTTATGACGCATAGAATAACTGTCTCAAGGACCTGGCCCCATCCTTTTGAAATTTAATCCTCCTGGTGTCCCTGTGTCCCAGTCTCTGAGGGAGAGTAGGAGCGTAACTTGGGTTGGAACACTTACAACCAAATTGTGAAAAGATCTCCTGATAGGACTTCAGTAGATGGTTTACATTTCCTTTCTGTAAAGCCCATTAGCAAACACAGATGACTATAATTCCTTCTTCTTTCTTAAAATCTCCCCAGCCTTTTCTTTCAGGGGTGTTGAGTTTCATTTCACTGCCCTATTGCATGGTTCTGAAGAGTGCCTCTTTAAATTTGTTGGACACATGTTTAACATTGTCATCACCAACCTGTAACTAGCTGATCCTGGCATTTTGCTCACATTGTTGATCCTTACCTTATTTTCAAATGTTCCAATTTCTTTCCTTATCAGGCTAAAATCCTCCAGAGTAAAGGTCTCCAGTTTTCCTGCCTTGCTTCTGACTTGGCATACACAGCAGCATCTGACGTGACTCTTAGATGGTTTTGAGGCTGCAGGTTGCCTCAGGATTGACTTTGCACCAGAATCTGAGAAGACATGCAGCCC
>NW_006297982.1:0-412 GCF_000327345.1 Myotis davidii
TACCTTGGTGCTGGGGCTGCTGGGGGTCGGATCAGAGACACAAACCCACAAGGGGCCCTGAACCCAGCAGCACCAAGCCCCACCACCACAGTGCTGGGGCTTCTGGGGGCAGGATCAGAGACACAAACCCTCAGGGGAGCCTGGCACCCAGCAGCCCCAAGGTCCACCACCTTGGCACTGGGGCTGCTGAGGGCAGGATTGGAGATACAAACCCTGTGAGCCCTGCACAGGATGGGTGCTCTGCTCCAGGCGAAGTGCGTTCCCTCCAACCCAGCTCTCCCTGGGAGCCCGGCATGGAGGGTGCTCTCCCTGGGAAACCCAAAATCCGCCTCTGGGGCGACTGTGCAGCTGCCACACCTGGTGAGCCACGGAGAGGCTTACCTACCCATGCGGATGTGTACACTGGCAGAGG
>NW_006297983.1:0-342 GCF_000327345.1 Myotis davidii
TTAAAATGGACCTATCCATGGGTCAGACTAGAGCAGTGATGGTGAACCATTTGAGCTCAGCGTGCGTGTCAGTATTTTGAAAATCCCAAACTTAACTTTGGTGCCATGTCACATATAGAAATTTTTTAATATTTGCAACCATAGTAAAACAAGACTTCTATTTTTATATTTATTTAATATATTTAAATGCCATCTAACAAAGAAAAATCAACCAAAAAAATGAGTTCGCGTGTCACCTCTGACATGCGTGTCATAGGTTCGCCATCACTGGACTAGAGAGTATATGATAGAAGAAACACAGGCATATGGTGGTTTAGTGTTTCTTCTGAGTATAGTGACATT
>NW_006297984.1:0-261 GCF_000327345.1 Myotis davidii
ATATACTGATACCCACACATCTATACTAATAAAGGGGTAGGTAATATGCAAATTGGTCAGGACGCCCTCACACTAACAACCGAACAGTAGGCTGCATGGGGCGACAAGGCCGGCAGGGGGGTTAGTGAGGGACGACCAAATGACTGAACAGCAGGCTGCGTGGGTGACCAGGCCAGCAGGGAGGGGCAGGGAGGGGCAGGCAGGCTGGCAGAGGGGGTCAGTTAGGAGCGACCAAACGACTGAACAGCAGGCTGCGTGGTG
>NW_006297985.1:0-247 GCF_000327345.1 Myotis davidii
CTGCTTTTGGGGATCGCCATGGCGATAAGAGGGTGGGCGTGCAGGCCAGGCAACAACCCCGGACAACCGCCATTGCAATGGAGGGCGTGAGGGACAGAGCACAGGCCAGGCATCAACCCCCGACCCCCACCATGGCAACCGAATGGCGCGAGGGCCTGCCTCCCTTGATCGCCATGGTGATCGGAGGGCGATGCTGCAGGCCAGGCAGCAACTAAGGAACCCCAACATGGCAATTGAAGGGCAGGAG
>NW_006297986.1:0-624 GCF_000327345.1 Myotis davidii
TTAACCTATGCCGCCATCTTGGTTCTCCAGTAAAAAAATCTTTAAAAAAACGTTGTGGTACATTTACACAATGGAATACTACTCGGTCATAGAAAGGAAGGACATCTTACCTTTTGTGATAGCATGGATAGAACTGGAGAATATTGTGCCAAGTGAAATAAGCCAGTCAGAGAAAGACAAATATCACATGATCTCACTTATAAGTGGAATCTACTGAACATAATAAACTGATGAACAAAATAGGTCCAGAAACATGCAAGCATGGAACAGATTGACATATCTCAGAGGGGAGACAGGGGGAGGCAGGAAGAGATTAACCAAAGAACATGTATACATATATGCATAACCAATGGACACAGATAATAGTGTGGTGAAGGCCTGGGGTAGGGTAGGAACTGAGAGGAAGAGGGTAAAGGTGGGGAAAGATGAGGGGTATCTGTAATACTGTCAACAATAAAATACAAAATAATAAAAATGATGTAGCCCTAGCTGGTTTGGCTAAGTGGACATCGGCCTGTGGACTGAAGAGTCCTGGGATTGATTCTGGTCAAGGGCACGTACCTTGGTTGTAGGCTCCTCTTTGGCCAGGTCCCTGGTCAAGGCTCATACAGGAGGCAACCAATT
>NW_006297987.1:0-899 GCF_000327345.1 Myotis davidii
GCCTGATTGCCCCCAACTGCAACCTCCTGCTGGGCTTGTCACCCCCAACAGCCCCCACTCCTGGCCTGGTCACTCCTAACTGCCTCCCTCCTGCCAGCCTGGTCACCCCTTATGGCCCCTCCACCAGCCTGATCACCCCACACAGCCTGCTGTTCAGTCATTTGGTCATTCCTCACTAACCCCTCTGCCGGCGTGGTTGTAGACAGCCATCTTGTGAGGGTTAATTTGCATATTACTACTTTATTATATAGGATGTGTGTACACACACACATATATATGCACACACACACACACACACGTATACACACACACACAATGGAATTTTGCCAGGGAAAAGAGAACAAAGGAAATCTTACTGGTAGGGGAAAACATAGAATAGTAGAGACTAGCTATAGTTATAACAAATATTAATCATGCTCTGTTAACCGTGATTGTTTTGTTCTGATTAAAGAAATCATACCCTCATTCATACCCTCATCTGGCTGGGAGCTCCCCCCAGTCCCTTTGCACTTGGGAGTTCACATGGAAATGTGGGCCATCCTCCTTAACAACCTGTATCATGGAAAGATTAACAACCTTGTTGAAGAAACAATGGAGTTCCAGCCTTCATTGGTGTAATCTTTACCATTATACCCATTTTTATTGTTTTTGCCTATTTCCCCATGCCTGTAATACCCATTTCTGTCGCATTTGGATCATACCCATTCTTATTTCTTCTGCCTACTTCCCCATGTAATCTTTGTGTTTCTACCCCATATAAGCAGGTGGCGTATGGTGTGGGGGTGCAAAATAGATTTTCTGGATAACCTGCTGCTCTTTCATATTGCCAGCATTATTTAAGTAAATGTCATATATGTTCATATAAAATTCAACCCTGTCTGATGTACAGCATGGTGATT
>NW_006297988.1:0-805 GCF_000327345.1 Myotis davidii
GGAAGTGTTCCTTCCTCTTGAATTTTTTTTGAAAAGTCTTAGGAGGATAGGATTTAAGTTCTTCCTTGAATGTTTGCTAAAACTTAACTGTGAAGCCATCTGGCCCCAGGCTTTTGTTTACTGGAAGCTTTTTGATGACTGCTTCAATTTCTTTCATAGTTATCCGCCTATTCAGGTTTTTAGATTCTTCCTGATTGAGTTTTGGAAGGTTGTATTTTTCTAGGAATATGTCCATTTCCTCCATGTTGTCTAGTTTTTTGAAATAGAGTTGTAAATAGTATTTTTTTAAACAATCCTTTGTATTTCTGTGGGGTCTGTTGTTATTTCGCCTCTTTCATTTCTGATTTTGTTTATTTGGGTCCTCTTTCTTTGCTTCTTGGTGATCCTTGGTAGAGGTTCATCAATCTATCTTATCCTTTCAAAGAACCAGCTCTTGGTTTCATTGATTTTGTATTTTATTTATTTGTTTATTTGTTGTTGTTGTTTTTTTTGGTCTCTAAGTCATTTATTTCTCCTCTGATCTTTTATTATTTCCTTCCTTCTGGATACTGTGGGCTTTTCTTGTTGCTCTCTTTCTAATTCCTTAAGTTGCACCATTAGATATTTTATTACTAGTTTTTGTTGATTTTTGAGGTAGGCCTGTAGAGCTATGAACTTCCCTCTCAGGACTTATTTTTGTGTCCCATAGATTTTGAATTGTTGTGTTTTTATTGTCATTTGTTTTAAAGATGCTTTTTATTTCTTCTTTGATCTCTATGGTAAACCAATCATCGTTTAATAGCATGTTATTTAGCCTCCAAGTGTT
>NW_006297989.1:0-238 GCF_000327345.1 Myotis davidii
GTGTGTGTGTGTGACTGTGTGTCTGTGTGTGTGCCTGTGTGTACCTGTGTGTCTCTGTGTGTGTCTGTGTATACGTGCCTGTGTGTGTTTGTGTCTCTGTGTGTCTCTGTGTGTGTCTGTGTGTCTGTGTGTGACTGTGTGTCTATGTGTGTGCCTGTGTGTATCTGTGTGTACCTGTGTGTGTCTATGTGTGTGTATGTGTCTGTGTCTGTGTGTGTCTATGTGCGTGTGTATGTCT
>NW_006297990.1:0-227 GCF_000327345.1 Myotis davidii
GATTATGTTGGGGTCCTGCCTCCTGTGTGAGGCATCTGTCCTGCCTGGCATCTGTCGGCGCGTCCTTCCTAAAGACTCGAGAGGCGGAGCCACTTCTCACTCCCATTGGCTGAGCGGTTTCCAGAGCAGCCAATCAGCATCCCCTGGGCTCCCGGTTGTAACTCTTCTGTGGAAGCGCCCGGACTCAGACTGTTCCCCGACGCCGAGGATGCGGGTCCTGAGGCCCC
>NW_006297991.1:0-1006 GCF_000327345.1 Myotis davidii
CACTGTGCACGGGGCCAGGCACTCAGGGGTGGTGGGACCCCTCCTGGGGCATCTCCAGAATCCGGGTCTGTTCTCCTGGGAGCGCTCCCCTGAGCTGTGGCAGAATCGCTCTGTTATGTCCTTGTTGTCAGACCGGAGAGCTTAGTCTGGGCTAGACTGGGTCATCGGCCCTTTGGGTTAAGGGTTGTCCTTTCCTCTCAGGGTCCCGGCCTGGCAGCTTGGAGAGCCCTAGTGATGCGTCCAGTGACAGCTCACCTCGGGGCCTGAAGGGTAAGCTGGCTTTCCTTCTGGGCCCTTGGATCTGGGCTCTGGGCTTTGTGTTGTTTGTGTGATTTAAAGAAGGCAATTAGCAAGTTCTTCACAGCACGATGGGTTTACCTCCATGGGCACAGCATGCAGTTTCAGGCTTAGACCTGGGAGTTTCCACGGATTTGGGTCCAGATCCCTTCTCCTCACTGACCAGCTCTGGGCACCTGGGCGAGCCACCCATCCTCCAAGTGTGGGTTCCTGCAGCTTCCGGATGGGGACAGGGCCGGGAGTTCCGGTCCATCGTGGTCAGAGGACATGGGTGAGTGTGATTCCTTTACAGCGTTTAAGTTTGTTAATGGTGCACAATGAACATTTGCAGAAAGCCCATATGTTAGGCCATAAAGCATGTCTCAGTAAGACCCAGAAGGCTTCACTGGTGAATTCTATGAATGTTAAAGAGCAATGCGTGCAAATCACAATTTCTTCCAAAATTGTAGAAGAGAATCACTTCCCAACTCATTCTATGAGGCTGTTTTGGGTATCTGTTAATCAGATATCATAAGACAAAGACATTAGAGGTAATGAGAACCATAGATCAATAGCCCTTATAAATATAGATGTAAAAATTTCAACCAAATATTAGCAAACCAAATCCAATCACATATAAAAAGGATAATACCATGACCAAGTGGGATTTATTTCAGGTTTGTGAAATTATTTAGCAAATGAAAGGAAACAGCAGAGTGAAAGGCAACCT
>NW_006297992.1:0-331 GCF_000327345.1 Myotis davidii
GGATGTCACTTTATAGGAGCAATGTGTGCCATTGTGTCATTACAGTGATGGAGGTGGTAGGCATGCTCAGACCAAACGGAGGGGCTGGGTCAGGATTGGGTACAGGTTGGTGACCCCAAAGAGTGCTGAATTTTTGCTCCTGTTAACGTAAATAAACCATTGTAAAGAATTCTTGTGAGTTTATTTAAGCCAAACTGTCGACATATACTGGGAAGCAGAACCTCTAGGAATTGAGGTGATGCTCCAAAGAATGACAGGTTACATCTGTATTTATGCATTGTCATCAAAGGAAAGGAATGTAGGTGGATTACATGAAATCCATTGGTGATAG
>NW_006297993.1:0-270 GCF_000327345.1 Myotis davidii
GGGGGGCAGGGGGGCATTTGGAGGTGAGCAGGCCAGTGGGAAGGGAAGGTGGGGGTGAGCAGGTCAGCAGGGGGCGCAGTTGGGGGTTGGCAGGCTGGCAGGGGGGCATTTGGGGGCAAGCAGGCCAGCAGGCAGAGTGGTTAGGGGCTATCAGGCAAGCAGGCAGGCAGGCAGGCAGGTGAGCAGTTAGGAGCCAGCAGTCCCGGATTGGAAGAGGAATGTCTGACTGCTGGTTTGGGCCTGATCCCTGTAAACCAGCAGTAGGACATC
>NW_006297994.1:0-347 GCF_000327345.1 Myotis davidii
CCCACAGTGTCTACAGGAATTGTTGCAAATTTACTTCTCCATGGAAGAACCTTTCATTCCCAGTATAAATTACCGATTCCGATAAATGACACTTCAATTTCTAGACTCGATGTAAAGAGTGAAGTTGCTAAAACCATTAAAAAGGCCAAACTTCTCATTATTGATTAGTGCACCATGGAATCCAGGCATGCTATAAATGCCATAGACAGATTACTAAGATAGAATTTGAATGTTGTATTTGATGGGAGAGTTCTCCTTCTTGGAGGAGATTTTTGACAATGTCACAGTATTGTGCCGCATACTATGTGATCGGGCATAGTACAAACGAGTTTAAAGTACTATAATGT
>NW_006297995.1:0-879 GCF_000327345.1 Myotis davidii
ACTGCCCCTCCCCACAGCTGGCCCTTACCCTAACCAGCCCCTATCGCCCCTGATCACTGTCTAGCTCTCTGTTCCATGTACATTTAGGTCAAGCAGAAGAAAATAATTATCAGTCCCTTCTGACCCTGACAAGCGTCTCCAGAGGGCTCTGCTAATATTGCAGTCAAGGGGTATAATTCTCCCTCCAGGGAAGGCAGCACAAGGAGACCTTCCAAGTTAGCCAAAAACGCGACCAAAGCGTTCACGAGATGGTGACCCTAGCAGAGGAATGTAATGAGGCTGCATGGGGATTTTGTGACATTGCAGTGCCATGTAGATTAGGTGAGTTTTCAAACTCTCTTTAATGACGTGGCAAAGAAGACCTACAGGCTGCCAGGAGCAACAGCGAAGGGTGGGCACATTAAAAAACAGAAATATTTTTAAACAAACAGACATGAAGATAATATTGGCAAACAGATTAGAGCCCCGGGAAGAAGGCAAAAACCATTCAATGGCCATGTACCATTACTATTGCTCTCGCTTTGTTCCTCTAAGCAGAAATAGAAAATAAACCGGTTAGATTAGATGGATGAAATGCAAAACAGTTCTGTTGTGGGTTTTCTTTTGGCCATCTTTAAAGTATAATTTGATCCAGCTGGAGGAAAGCTATACCTTTCGAACTTAGACCCCCTGACAGGCCCTGCCTCTAATCAACCCTCATCAGGGAGGTCCGGACTGACCCTACCTGTGCACAAATTCGTGCATGAGGCCTCTAGTATATAATAAAAAAAAGTTCAAATGATTGCAGAGTTCTTTTTGTTCATTAATAATCTTTTTAAAATTTCTCTTTAGTTTCAAGTGTCCTAGGTTAAACTAATATCATGGCTCTATCAAAGGCAT
>NW_006297996.1:0-1183 GCF_000327345.1 Myotis davidii
TCCTGCTTGTGGATAATGAGGATGAACTCATTCTTTGTGGCTACTTTATTTAGTATTAAGCAAGAAGGAAAGTAGCTAGACAATATTTAGTTACTCAATATCTTCTTATTTTGCGACCCAACACTTTTTAGTGATGAGAAATCATATTTCATGTAATTTTTCAAATTATATGTACTGAATACATGAGAGGGTCAAATGGCAGCTTTTAAGGACTCACTGAGAAGTTGAGACATGTTGTTTAAGTATAATATGCTCTTAAAAAATATAGCCCTGTTACAAGCCATACTTCCCATATCCTTGAATATTCTGTCAAAATAATTTTAGCAGCATATTCCTGGAAGACACTGCAGGAATTTACAAAAGAAACACTGCTTTTTATAGTTTAATGCACACTTGCATGGTAGGGTTACTATTTTCAAGATAGTAATTTGCTTCCAAATAATGAATCCTTCAATCTGCTGTTTTTATTTTCAAATTCATATGTTTCTGTATGTGATTTCAGCATAATGCTGTTGGGCTTTTTTATATTTTTTGAAAAATATAGTCAATCTTTTTGACTAAGATATCTTTAGAAAAGGAATTCTTGAAACATAGCCATCTGACAGTTGGAGGACAATTGTCCACCACACAGAGTAGGGACTTTTCATGTTGTTTGATTTTGCTTGATTGGATGGGATGATCTTCTCCTTTAGAGCTGATGTGGTCATATTTCATAACACAACTGGTGCAAAAGATAGCAATACAGAAAAGCAGAAAGTCAAACCTTCGGTGATAAATATTTCTGGTGACAGTGACCCTTTGTGAATTTTAAAATTGAATTTAAGACCCCTTTTCATTATTTTCCATGTTTTAATCTTAGTGACTAAGTCTGCCTCTGGAATCAAGGTGTTTTATTATTTGACAAAGCATTTAATTATGTGTTTGTGAGTCCAAGTCTATCCTAAACCAGGCTGTTGGGAGTGATGGCCTAAGTTACAGTTTGTTGGAGGCATCCTTGTAAAACAAATGATTTTTCTTGTATGGTTTTAGAATATAACAATTTCAGAATAGATTTGTTAAAGATGTCCAAACTGCATGTGCACTCTTATGTTTATGTATAATTTTCAGTTTATAAATTTACTTAATCTTATCCTTACCAAAGGCAGCTGAATAAAAGCTGTGTTAAGTTTGAAAATATTAAATG
>NW_006297997.1:0-642 GCF_000327345.1 Myotis davidii
GATGTTCATATCTGCTCTCTTTAGTGGAGTCCATTGTGTGTATCTACATTACCAAGCACAGTTAATCTTTCTTGGATCACTAGTGTTCTCAAAATATCCAACGTAAAAGATACTAATATATATTGAATTATCATGCTCTTTAAAGACAACAACAATTTTTTTTTTTTTTTTTGCTTAATCATCACTTGACTTTACAATTTGTCATTTTTCTTTGGGGTCTTGATTTACGCTAAGATAATTTTGTAAGACGCCTAGAGCTCTAAGCTCTTTCTTACTATATATATTTTTTACATGCAAGTTACCGCTGAAGCTCTAGGAACTCTTTCTTCCCACACTTGGTGAGATTTTAGCTGACTAGCAGGATTTAAGTTTGCCAACTGAGCAGGTCGTCTCCTAATTAAGCATGCCCCATAGCCTTTTTCCTCCAGTTTACTGCCTTGGTAAGATCATGGCAAGTTTCTTGAAAATTCTCATGAAAAACCATGGAAGCAGTCCCATCTGAACAGCAGCTGTTACATTGGGTGGGGGAAGAGCAGGTAACAATGTAGAAGTCCCCTGACAAACCTGGTGTGATAGACTAAGGGCCCACTAGGTTTATTCCCATCGGTGGTGCCCACCATTACTGCAGAAATAAGAGGAAAA
>NW_006297997.1:782-1175 GCF_000327345.1 Myotis davidii
TTATCTCATGATATTTGGAAGAATATAAACAGGAGTGTTTAGATATAGTCACTCACTTTCAACAAATATTTACTGTGTCCCATCAAAAGCTAGATGCTTATCTAGGCACTTAGGACACAAAACATATAATATGTAAAGATGAATGGTGTTCAGTAAGTGGAGTATGGAAAACTGAAGGAAAGCCTAGAACTGTGTGATAGGGCCGTGATATGTGCAACCTGGCCTGGTGTGCTCAAGGAAATAGATCTATTTTTGAGAAAAATAAGTCTGGAAGGCCTACCATAGCAGTGGTGGGGGTACAGGAGGCACTGGGACAGAGAACCCAGTTCTAGATACGAGGCTATAATAAAAGGTTAGGCAAAGACAAGAACTAAATAAAAAGGGGACTAAAAT
>NW_006297998.1:0-236 GCF_000327345.1 Myotis davidii
AGGAGCCCGGCCAGAAGGCCAGCAGCAGTGACGATAAGGAGAGCAGGCCTCCCTCCAAGGAGAAGAAGAAGAAGAAGAAGAAAGACAAGGAGGAGGAAGAAAAGGCGGCCAAGAAGAAGAGCAAGCACAAGAAGGGCAAGGACCGCGAGGAGGGCCGCGAGGACCGGAAGCAGCGCAGGGGCAAGAAGGCGGCGGACGAGCTGGAAGCCTTCCTGGGGGGCGGGGCCCCAGGTGGC
>NW_006297999.1:0-276 GCF_000327345.1 Myotis davidii
CAACATTCCCAGAATGTCTCAGGGCCTGCAGGGCAAAGGGGGCAATGAGGACCAGGGTCAGGGAGCAAAAGTTTTCTGTTGCAGTGGGAGGTATTTCCTGTTTGCTCTCCCTGGGTCTCTGCCTGGCTAAATCCAGGAGGGGGCCACACCAAGTGAGGGTGGAGAGCTGTCTCTCCTCATCAGACTTAAAACATCTCTCCACCCAGATCTGTAAACCTGTTCAGGTTTCATTCCTGTGCTTGCTCGCTTGTTCATTTGCTCAGGTTATGTTTTTAA
>NW_006298000.1:0-397 GCF_000327345.1 Myotis davidii
GGTGTGGCTTGACATCACAAAGCCGTAGCTTGACCATCCAGGAGGGGCTGGGGTAGGAAAGGATGCAGAACTCTCAGATTCTCTGGTTATGGAAAAGAGATCTTCCTCTTACCTCCTGAAATTTTTCCCAAACTGACCTCTCTCTCTCACTCAGTTCCTCTAGTTCCATTATAGTCCAGCATATGGCAGAGAGGTGGTGTTTCCTCTCAGCCACTTCTCAAACTCCCCCATCATTGCAGTGGTTCATTCCACTAGGTTCAGATATTACCATTTCCTACTATTTTGAGTATTGTTCTAATGGATATTTTATTTTAGAATAGTTCCAGATTTACAGAAAAATTGTGAAGATAATACCCATTTACAACATACCCAATTTCCCTTATTACTAATATCTCAC
>NW_006298001.1:0-569 GCF_000327345.1 Myotis davidii
ACGTGAAATGTGAAGGCATGGCTGAATGATTTTTCAAGTACTGAAAAACGTGCCCACATTAAACTTAAAAACCAAATCTGAGATGTGACATCATTTTATAAAGGGTGTTCCAAAATTCACGCAAGAAGTAATTTTGATAGAAAATACAGGTTTATAATTAAAAATTGTGAATTTTTTATTGATTCATAAAGTATACAGTATAGGGTTATGTATGGAATAGCACATCGGGTAAATGGCCTCCACAGCTTTGCTGGCACATACACAAAGCCGTGGTCTTCACTGGTCTTCATGCGCTGCTCAGCCAGAAGCCCTGACCACCAGGTAGGGGCATTTTTCTGTCATTATTTCTTCAAATAGGTTCAAAGTTTTTAAAAATTCAATTTCAAAATGACTAACTTTTGGGTACAAATTTTATTTCCAATTTTAATTTTCTTAACTTCAAGGAAGAAAAATATGCATTTAATCTAGTATTTAAGAAAAAATATAAAATACTGTATTATAAAAAATATATTTCCGTTGATTTCAGAGAGAAATGGAGAAGGAAACATAGAAACATCAGTAGCCCTAGC
>NW_006298002.1:0-469 GCF_000327345.1 Myotis davidii
GCAGTGGACACAGAGGCCGCTGGTCAGCACTGTCACCACCCCCTCCCACATTCCCTCTCCCCTATCCCCCAACCTCCCTCCCAGCCTTGGGACTTGGAGACTGTGGTGGCCCACAGTCAGGTCACGCTGTCCTCGGTGGTCCCGGAGCCAGGTCGTTCCTCCAGAGACCTTTCCCCATCCCCTTCCTGGAGGCAGGGCATCCCCACCGGGACTGGGGGCCCTGACACTCCATCCTTCCACAGACCAAGATGGGCTACAGCTTGGAGAATGTGCACATCATTGGCCACAGCCTGGGCGCACACGCAGCTGCTGAGGCAGGCAGAAGGCTGGGGGGCTGCGTGGGCAGGATCACTGGTAAGGGGTACAGGGATGGGGTGAGAGGGACGGGCCTGTAGGGCAATGGAAGCCCAGACACAGACACTTCTTATGGCCAAGGCGCCCCCACTGGTCGTCCAGGGACACTGATTTT
>NW_006298003.1:0-240 GCF_000327345.1 Myotis davidii
CAAAAGCAATATGAAGGAGACAGATTGATAGATGAGAAAGTGAGGGGAAATGTGAAAATAAATTAAGAGAGAGAGATGGAAATACAAATAGAGGCAGATACCGATATATATATATATATACATATATATATATATCCAATATCTATAAAAGAATATTATGAAATATCTCATGACCATATATTTTGTAGCCCTTCTTACCTAAAAGTTATAATCTCAACTGAATTCAGCATTGTTTTCATT
>NW_006298004.1:0-242 GCF_000327345.1 Myotis davidii
TGAGAAGAGAAGGGGGGCCGGGAGAGGTGGCAGGGAATTGAGTCTTGAGACACCCCTGAACCCAGGACTGGGGCAGCCGTTCTCTCCAGAGACTGAGACTCCTACCCCCAGCCCCCAGGAAAGGAGCACAGCCACACCCAGATTCCAGCCTGAAGGAGATCAAGGATTAAAATAATCTGATTTGTCCCTGGGAGTTAATAGGGTCTGATCTATAGAGGGATTTTCAATTCCAGCAACAACAC
>NW_006298005.1:0-410 GCF_000327345.1 Myotis davidii
ATTAGAATGATGGAAAAATAATGCAAAAAGAAAAGGAAAATAAAGAAAAAAAAGTAAAAAAGAGATAAAATAAAAATAAAAATGAAAAAGTGTACTGTCTTTCATTTGGCTGGTTTAAGATCCCACTCTTCTGTACTGTCTGTGGCTTCTCAGTTTCCTGTTGCTGGGACTGAAGGTCTCTTTTTAGGCCAGTACCTGTGGACTCTCAAGGACTATTCAGATTTTTTAAAAAAATCTTCATTGTTCAGATTACTACAGATGTTCCTCTTCTCCCCCCATAGCTCCCCTCCACCCAGTTCCCACCTCACTCCAGGCCTTCCCCCACCACCACTAACCTCTTCCATAGGTGTAAGCTCTTTGTCCAAACTCTTCCCACACCCCCACAGCACTTTCCCCCTGAGAATTGTCAG
>NW_006298006.1:0-1008 GCF_000327345.1 Myotis davidii
TGTAAAGCAAGTGGCCCAGGGAAGGGCTGGCCCCAAGGGCCAGAAACAGGCGCCACAACAATATGGACAAGAAGAGGAGCATATGAGTTATAGAGAAAAATCAAGGGACCCCTCTCTGAGCTTTTAGATCCCAAGGCTAGCATTCTCCCCACCCCGCCCTTTCCAAAGAACAGTTTCTTTACTTAACAGTCCTGATACTAGCAGAAACTGAACTCAATATACCCAAACTTTAGCATGTTATTTCTAAGGAAAAATGTGGCAGTTTTAAATGCAAGAGGCTGGGGGCCTGGAAACTGCATTCCTAGAAGAGGCTGCAGGGCCTGCTCCTTTCCCTCCTCCACCTTTTCTTCAACCTCAGATGCCTAATTGGTAACTTAAAAGCTTTGCAGCATTGCTGGGTTAAATAGTAAAAAAAATAATAATAAAAATAATACCAGATATTTTGAAATAACAGGTTACTGAAACAGTAATTAATCTGAGTTTGCCTTATATGGATAATGCAGAGGATAGGTTTGAATCTATTAATTGAATATGTCTTGTATTTTATTTGAAATATATCTTTAAAAATATGAATATATTACTAATCTGAGAAGTGCTAAGTACTTAACTTACCATCTAAAATTTGAGGCTTCTAAGAATTAAGTTGGGAAAAATTATATGGTTATGATAATAAAAGGCATGAAGCATTGAAATTCATTTTTGAGAAAAATAATTCTTGCATTTTCCTGAAAAAGTTAGTAATTCGAATATGATGTAGTCTTTATATGTATGGTATGTGTTTGTGTATTACGTATGGTAAATTTTCAGCCTCCAAATGTCATTGCTAGGATATAATAGTTTATTGGCCTGATTAAAAAAATATTAAATACTTATAAATTAAGCAGAATTCTGTGGTCTGGACCAAATTTTTAATATTAAAAACCAGTTTCATTTTGACTAATATCTTTTAGAGTTATTACCATAAAATATGTTTTATCCTAGATTTACAAAGAGTTTATGATATAATCT
>NW_006298007.1:0-474 GCF_000327345.1 Myotis davidii
ACCTAAACAGCTTGACAAAAGCTTGGAGAACAGCTAGACCATGCCCAAGTCTCAGACTGGCCCCTGAATGTTGTACAGGTGAAATAGATCCAGAAATTCGTGCACGGGTAGGGTCCTTAGACCTGGCCAGTGATCAGGGCCAATCTGTGGGGCGACTGGTGGGGCAATCAAGGGCCCCCGCTGGCACCCGCCTTGGCCAACCTGCCACCGCCCACTCATGGGCTCCACTCCACCGCCACCACCATTCGCCTCCCTCTGCAGGGCAACCAGCGGGGCAATCGGCAGGGTCCCTGCTGGCACCCGCCTTGGACAAAAAACTGCTGGCACCCGCCTTGGCCAGCCTGAGGCCTGCAGACTGGGGTCAGCTCCTGCGTTGAGCATCTGCCCCCTGGTGCTCAGTGCGCATCATAACAACTGGTCATTCCACTAGTCGTTCCACCCTTTGGTCAATTTGTATATTAGGCTTTTATTATA
>NW_006298008.1:0-272 GCF_000327345.1 Myotis davidii
GTCATATGTTCAATGTTATCCCTATATCACTGATCTATGGAGTAAAGTACATTATTTAATTTTTAAAATTTTAAAGACCCTGACAATAGGGGGAACAGTACAAATTTCAGAGGAGGACATATCCTTGAACATCAGTCTTCTCACCGATTTGCACATGAGCCACAGATTCTGGGAAAGTGTTTTCAAGACAGGATATGGCAAAGAAGTGGTATCCAAGTATTTTTTTTTAAAAAAAAAACAACAACTCTTAATTCTCAACAATTAGGAAATAA
>NW_006298009.1:0-839 GCF_000327345.1 Myotis davidii
TCCTTTCCTCTATGAAATCAATAAAATATATTTATAAACTAGGACTAACACTGTTCCTATAGAATTCATGACCTTTATAAAAATGTATTTTTTTTCTACAACTGATTACATATTTTTTTAAATTACATGGTAATTTATGTATAGTTCTTTCCTGCATGTTACCAGCAATCCTTCCCAGTGTATCTCCAATCTCCTCTCCCAAGCTTACCTATAGTAAAAGGCAATCTTTGGTTCTGCAGTTTAAAGAAGAAAATTCAACTGCAGTCACCACCATTACCTGAATATTATGAGACAGTTGGGTTACATTGCCTTTACAAAGAATGGAATGATGTATAAGTTATCCGCATGCAGCTCAGCCAGAGGTGAACCTGAGGAGGGGTGGTAAAGAATTAAAGAAGATAGACAAGAGAATACAGTTGGGACCAGGTGGATCACTGCCTGGATAAGGAAACAGTGACCCAGCCTGTAAGCCAAAGCTTCATTTTATAGGCAGATCACACAAAGCAAGACAAGGAGTGTGGGCAACATGTTTACAATGTTCTTTTGAGTTTCAAATCTATTTGTTACTCAAGCCTTGTTTTGGCAGCACTTGCTGCACCTCCCACAGCCCATTAGCTACCTAGGAACAAGGGGGGACTATAAGGTCAAGCTTAATAGGTCAAGCTCTTCCCTCCAAGCTGGGACTTATGCCTCTCCTTTGATTGTAAAGTATAAAACAGGGGAAGAACTGCTATTCTCCAGAGCATTACAGGTCATTCTGCAACTTGACCCTATAGCCGTGCCCTACATATATGAAAGAGCAGCAGAGCCATAGCTGGTTTGGCTCAGTGGATAGAGTA
>NW_006298010.1:0-236 GCF_000327345.1 Myotis davidii
AGATCCCTCCCCATCATCTGAAAACACGCAAAACCACAAACACATTCCCTTTATACCCTTGCTGGTATTTATTCACAGAGACCATTAATGTTTTCATCTTCTCAGAATGCCCATTTCTGAAGCATTTCTTATAGAGGGATACACATTATTAAGTGTGTTCCTCTGGGAGACCCTGAGTATCACTGAGTATCTCTCCAGCACTCCTTCTTCTGCATTTCTAGGCTTGCTTACTGGAG
>NW_006298011.1:0-719 GCF_000327345.1 Myotis davidii
GTGTTAATTCAGGGTTAGCCTCCTTTGCTGAGTAAGAGGCCACTAAAACTTTCTTTGTGGTCCTTCATGAATTATTCTCATAGACCTTGAGGTTTTAAAGTGATAAGTTAAAAAGGTATCAGGACATCTCATGTGAAAAAGACACACAGTGTGTGATTCCATTCATGTGAAATGTCCAGAACAGCCGAATCCACAGGGACCAAAAGTGAGTGAGTAGTTGAGGGGCTTGGAGAGCAGTAAAGGGAGTCACTTCTTCTGGGTTTTCTCTTGTAATAATGGAATGTTCTGGAATTACAGGTGCTGGTAGTATTATACTCTGTACTAAAAAAAACACCGAATTATACACTTTACTAGTAAAGGGGTGAATTATATTGCATGTAAATTATATCTCAATAAACATGTTATAAAATCATTTTAAAACCAATAAATAAATTCTAGGTGTACCGGTTAATAATGGCGGATTTTGTAATCAAAGAAAACATGAGAATTTCAAGAGAAACATCCAAAGTGCTTTATTCAAAGTAATGTTCATTGCTAGCTATACATTTCCCTCTTCTTTCAGGTAATTTCTGGATACCGTCCCAATAGAACTTTTGTTTTGAGGAAAACCATTCAGAGACCCAGTTTTCTACTTTTTCATATCTTAAAAAAAAACTTTTGTTTTGGAAAACCATTCAGAGACCCAGTTTTCTACTTTTTCATATGTTTTGAAGTGCTGC
>NW_006298012.1:0-259 GCF_000327345.1 Myotis davidii
CCTGGGACGCTTCTGCCTATATCGCCGCCATCTCTTCCAGGATTGCTGCAGTCAGGGGAAGAAGAAACCTCAAGATGGTGTCCATAACTGTAACCAGGCTCCCGCAAGCTACTGCCCAGGCAGTAAGTTACTCCAAAGGAGAATAGAAGTGTCACAACAATGGGAAAAACCAGAACCCTGCCTGCGGCTCTCTGCCTTCCGGCCTCCGGTGCTGTGAGAACCGAATGTGTCACTTTGAATATTTCTTGCCACTCCCTTC
>NW_006298013.1:0-287 GCF_000327345.1 Myotis davidii
AATTCTGGAATGGGTTATAGGAGAGACGTGGGAATAGTCTATTCCACAACCTTTTCTTAGTTTCTATACTTGTGTATATTAGCTAGGGTGCTAGAAGTATCCACATATCAGCCATTGGCTTAATAAATATTACTGCTTCTGGAGAATAGCATTCTAGTCACTAAAGTTGCCTCTGAGTGGCTTCTTAGCTGAGCCTATGAGATGTTGGACCCACATGGCCCCAGAGAGGTGGAACTAGGCAATGTTCTGCCTTCCTGTTCAAGCTCTCATATAATAAACAAGTAGTC
>NW_006298014.1:0-461 GCF_000327345.1 Myotis davidii
CAGGTGTGAGGCTTCCAAGCCTCTAATCCTTCCAGGCCTCTCAGTGGCCCGTCCTCACCAAGGACCCACCCAGCGTCCCCTCATCAGCAAAAGGCCTGCCCTGTGCCACGGAGTGACAAGGGTTCAGGAGCCTGTGCCAGGGCCAGGGGCCGAGTCCAGCGTATGTTTCCTATCAGCTCACATCCTGTGTCTGCACCTGCACATGGCCACCCAGACAGCCATGCTCCCCACAGATTAATGTCACGTGTGTGAACCCTGTGTCACTACTGACCCATCATATCTGATATGTTAGTGTCCACCCTGGTCATGGGCACCACCTTCTCCTTCTCTGATCAAACCCACAGAAGGTTGGTCACAACCAGCACAGACTCTCAGTGACACCCTCCCTCCCCCTCTTCCCTCCTCTGCTGCTGCCTCCCTGACCCCCTCCTCTCCCTCCGGCTCCTCAGCTCTTAACTCAT
>NW_006298014.1:1645-2250 GCF_000327345.1 Myotis davidii
TGACTGGTACCAGCAGAAGCCAGGGAGCACTCCCCGGTTTTTTTTGTACTACTACTCAGACTCAGACAAAGAGCTGGGACCTGGGGTCCCCAGTCGAGTCTCTGGATCCAAAGACGCCTCGACCAACACAGCGCATCTGCTCATCTCGGGGCTGCAGCCTGAGGACGAGGCCGACTATTACTGTCAGGTGTATGAAAGTAGTGCTAAGCACAGTGACACACACAGATGGGGAAGTGGGACAAAAACCTCCGCCTCCCCACGGGCCCCATGACTAATGCCCATTGTCAGATGACTGTGTATGTGTTAGTCGTACCTGGAAGCACCTTCCTGTGCACAATGGGTCTCCTCTTCATCTTCCCTTCCATGTTTCTGAAGTCTGAGTGTTCTCTGTACAACTACCTGTATTTTATGCATGTTTGTGGATTAATTCCATAATTATGTTTTCTAGTTTTTTCTAAGGATATTGGTCCATTTATTTAGTTTTCTCTAAGATTTCTAATTTCTATTTTCCTAAGAGAATCTGCATTTTATCTATTTTTCAATTAAGGTTCATATTTATATATTTCCATTGTAATTTTTTTCTCATGTCTTTTTATTTGCATATC
>NW_006298015.1:0-276 GCF_000327345.1 Myotis davidii
TGCTGTTCCTGCGCCTATTCCCTCCTGCCCTTCAATTGCCAAGGTTGGGGTCGGGGGTTGATGCCTGGTCTGCGCTCTATCCCTCCCGCCCTCAATTGCCATGGCAGGAGTCTGTAGTTGATGCGTGGCCTGGACTGCATCATTCTCGTCCTCGAACACCATGGTGGGGGTCTGGGGTTGCAGGCTGGCTTGCGCTGCGGGCCCTCCTGCCCTTCAAACACCATGGCGCAGGAAAGGGCAGCCTTTGAATAAGGTATTCTGACCTTCTCCACTTCT
>NW_006298016.1:0-297 GCF_000327345.1 Myotis davidii
GATGTTGATTCTATCAATCCATGAAAATGGTATGTTCTCCCATCTGTTTATGTCTCCCTCCATCTCTTTTTCAATATCCTAGAGTTTTCTGAGTACTGGTCTTTTACATATTTAGTTAATTCCTAGGTATCTTAATTTTTTTTTTTTTTTGGTGCAATGGTAAATGGGTTTTTTTTTTTTTTCATTTCTCTTTCCTGGAGTTCATTATCCTATCTAATAAAAGAGAAACATGGTAATTAGCCATATGCCCGCTACCCTTACCAATGGATAATCAGCAAGATATGCAAATTAACTGCC
>NW_006298017.1:0-300 GCF_000327345.1 Myotis davidii
GTCCCACCCCCTGGTTGAACTCCCAGTCGAACCCCTGGTCGAGTGGACAATTGGCTTATTAGCCTGTTATTATATAGGATTCACTAGAGGCCTGGTGCACGAAATCCATGCATGGAATGGGGGTTCCCTCAGCCCAGCCTGCACCCTCTCCAATCCAGGACCCCTCGGGGGGTGTCCAACTGCTGGTTTAGGCCCAAACCCGGGGTTCCAGCCTAAACCGGCAGTCGGACATCTCTCTCAGAATCCAGGACCGCTGGCTCCTAAATTCTCACCTGCCTGCCGGCCTGATCGCCCCTAACT
>NW_006298018.1:0-251 GCF_000327345.1 Myotis davidii
GAAAAGAAAAGAGAGAACAAAGTAAACAAAAAAAGAAATAATAAAGGTTAGAGCAGAAATCAGTAGGAATAAAAAAAAATAAAAAATAAATTAAAAGTGAGTTTTGAAAATAAACTAATGAACAAAATCGATCCAGAGACATAGAAGCATTGACCAGACTGATAAATTTCAGAGGGAAGGAGGAGGTGGGTGGAGTGGGTGGGCGTGATTAACTGGGTAACTTATATGCATATATGCATAGCCCTCAGACA
>NW_006298019.1:0-283 GCF_000327345.1 Myotis davidii
ATCTATATCTATACCTATATGTACATCTACAAATACATCTACATATTTATTTATGTATATCATCTATATTATATGATATATCACCTATATACATAATCTATATCCATGGGAAAAGAGTCACATTGATTTTATCCCTAAGGAGTCACTGATAGTGCCCATATCCTACTTCCTGACCCCCTCCTGCAGCATAGCCCCTGGTGTGGAAGGAGAGGTTCCTGGGCACGGTGACTAGGACCCCAAGGAGAGCCTGGTTCTCTGAGGAACAGTCTGCACCTCCTTCCAG
>NW_006298020.1:0-415 GCF_000327345.1 Myotis davidii
TGAGCATTTCATTTCCCAAAGTGAGGAGAAAGCAACACTACAGCTGCTCTCGCCCCTCTTGCCCTTCGGGTGATAGTTGTGCTTATGGCTGCGCTCTGGTTCGCAGGCCATCGACGAAGCCATCTGGGCAGCTCATATGGTTCTGCCAGCTTCCCAGGAGCCATTGCAGCCTCACAGGGGCCGTCTCAGCCTCACCGGGGCCGTCTCAGCCTCACTTGGATTGTCTTGGCCTCACAGGGATCATCTCAGCCTCACTGGGATTGTCTTGGCCTCACAGGAGCCGTTTCACCCTCACAGGGGCCATCTTAGCCTCACTGGTACCGTTTCAGCCTCACAGAGACTGTCTCAGCCTCACAGAAACCGTCTCAGCCTCACAGAGACAGTCTCAGCCTCACTGGTACCGTCTCAGCCTCAC
>NW_006298021.1:0-329 GCF_000327345.1 Myotis davidii
AAAAATAGCAAATAAAGTTTCAAAACATATAACTGAGAACTGAAATACATAAATATTTCACAATATGTATTTATGTACTATATATGAAGCTCCTAGAACCATAAGAAATGCAAACAATTTGCTCTTGATAACTCATTCTCAAATTGCCCCCCTTAAAAATCAAACATCCCCCCTGTGGGACATGTGCCACGTTGAGAACCACTGGTCTAGATAGAAGAATGATTGACTGTGAGGCAATAATGGGGAGAGGCAGAATTAGATAATTTTATAAATTGCATTGGCCCTGCACTTAGCATTTATGATTTTGTTTTTAGAAAGTGACACCAATC
>NW_006298022.1:0-309 GCF_000327345.1 Myotis davidii
TTAACCAGAAAAACAGGTTGTCACAGAACAAAAAAGGAAGCCGACCGGCGAGAAGAAGGCACAGCTGACTGTTGTGCAAGGAGAGGCGCTCTCCTGTCAGCAAGGGCTGAGGAGGAGTCCTGGGGTATACAAGTAGCCTTTTCCATGTGCCACAAGTAGCCTTTTCCATGTGGCAACATGAGAAGGAATGCCTGGTAGCATCGGTTTCCGGGATGATGGAAACATGCTGTTTCAATGACTGTGCGGCTGGGAGCCTGTCTTTGGAAAGCATGCTTCTGCAGGAAAAGGAATGGCTGCTGTTTCTTTTTT
>NW_006298023.1:0-311 GCF_000327345.1 Myotis davidii
ATATGCTAAGGCTACTCAAGCTCTTGTTATGACATGCACTGACCACCACAGAGCAGACAGTCGACTGGTCAACCAGCCACTATGATGTGCACTGACCATCAGGGGGCAGACACTCCTACCAGTAGGTTAACTTGCTGCTGGGATCCAGCTGATCAGCACTGAGCGAGATGGGCCGGACATGACCCAGAGCCCTCCCATAGTCCTTCCCTGACTGGCCAATCTCTTGCGTCCCTCCCCAGCCCTGATCATGCACCAATGGTGTCCCTTGGCCTGCCTGCGCCCTCTCACAATCTGGGACCCCTCGGAGGATG
>NW_006298024.1:0-326 GCF_000327345.1 Myotis davidii
GCAGAAACAGAAACCACGTGGGTGTAGCAGTTGGCAAACGCACAGACAACTCCAGCAATCGGGCAGCAAAGGAAGCCAGGACAAGGAAAAGGCACCATCACCTCACACTCGCCGAGTCAGCGGGCACATGCGGAGACCCTGTAAGGCCCCCCCCGCCAGCTTCCCGAACTCAAGTAGCCAGGTGACCGAGCACAGGAAAGGAAACGGCAAACTGTCTCCCTGTGTGCAAAACTCAGAAAGGGACCTGCTGGGTGGGGCACCCATCGGCAATCATTGCTATACCGGAGCCACAGCAAGCAACACAGACTCGGCAGTCTCCTGCAAAG
>NW_006298024.1:1631-2626 GCF_000327345.1 Myotis davidii
ACCAACTGCTCAGGGTGCAGGAACACAGCCTGGCCTGCAGCCATGCCATGAACAGCACGCATACCTTACGGAGAGAAAGGATACCATCGAAAGGTGGATTTGGTGGGACAGTGCTTCCTCTCCGAGGGGATCGCAGGCAATGCTGCAGCGCTGCACTTCATGGTAAGCGAGCGACCATGGCACCAAGGAGCTGAAGGCACTGTAGTTTCTGCGGACATACAGGCAACTCGCTTCTGGCAGCAAGTTTGGGATGAACTGGTTCTGCTGGCACTGAATGCATGCAAAGATGGGGAGACAGCACAGCTGATGAGAGCTGACATCCGGGAATAGATGACAGGACTACGCCATGCAAGTTGCCTTGTCATGTACCTGTCAGCTCCGCTGCCTTTGGAGACACAGCTGTCACAAGCAGCATTGCACATGCAGCGGAAAGCCCTAGTCTCCTGGGCAAGGCAGCAATCCGTAAACATGCTCCATGGAAGTGTTCACAGGCACTGGAACGATGGCGCGCATGTGGAAAACGCTAAGTAATTGCCCGTCATGGACAGCACAGTAAGTATGGAGTATTTGGGTGCGCACAGTGAGAAACATCACAGGGACTCAGCAGGCAGTGTGGGACAGGGGAAATTTACCACGGGATGGATCCACGGTGGCACTCCCTCAGGAATGGCACACCGTAAAATGAAGTGCACACTGTGAACGGTCACCATGCCCGTGGAAACTGTCTGTGGCACAGAGGTTGTCTCTGCTGGCCTCGGATAACTTTTCAATGCAGTCAGAGGCACCGCCACCAAAGTGGAGGCAGTCACAGCGCCTGAAGAAGTGAAAGCTGTCATGACTCCAAGACATGGCTCGCCCCCAGGAAGCACTAGCCTCCCATTCAAATGGGTGCAGAGACAGTGTGCAGGTAAGGCCATGATTTCCGAGGACCATGAAGAAAGCACCAAGACCAACCTGTAGAAGAGCATGCACCTCCCCAAGGGAACCCACCTCAC
>NW_006298025.1:0-434 GCF_000327345.1 Myotis davidii
ACAGCACCTTCTATGCAAGAAGGACGTGCGCGTGGTGAACTGCACCCATGGAGGGATCATGAACGAGATCGCCCTGCTCCGGGCCCTGCAGTCAGAACAGTGCGTGGGCACAGCGCTGGACGTGTTCACCGAGGAGCCTCCGCAGGACCGCACCTTGGTGGACCATGAGAATGTCATCAGCTGCTCCCACTTGGGCGCCAGCACCAAGGAGGCCCAGAGCCGCAGCCGGGAGGAGATCGCTGTCTAGTTCATGGACATGGTGAAGGGGAGATCCCTCAAGAGTTGAGTTTTGGAAGGTTGTATTTTTCTAGGAATTTGTCCATTTCCTTCAGGTTGTCTAGTTTGTTGGAGTAGAGTTGTTCATAGTATTTTTTAACAATCATTTGTATGTCTATGGGGTGTGTTGTTATTTCGCCTTTATCATTTCTGATTTT
>NW_006298026.1:0-1248 GCF_000327345.1 Myotis davidii
GAGGATTATTCTGTGGCTAAGGAAATCTAGGGCTGGGGTGGGGAAGACAATGGGGTTGTCTTAAGAGCACAAGAATTGTGGTAGAGAAAACTGCGTTTCTGAACTTAACGAGGATGTGTCTCTTAAGGCAGTATTGTCTATGTTTGCTCATCACCTTCGACAAGTTTGTCCGACATCTAACAAAAACTCTCACCAGTGGTTTATAAGTCCATATCTATACCACGCATCACCTTATCTGCCATATTGACATTCCTTCTAAACCTTCAAAACCTTTTGAGATGGTGCTGTTTCCCTCATGTTGAGGACAGGGAATTGAGGGAGTAAGAGGTAAGCTAAGTTCCTATGTGCACAATGCTAATAGACAGCGAGCTCAAGAGATGACCCAGAAAAGCCTGATTCAAAAGCTCCATCCTAAGCCCACTACTAGATCTCTGGGGTCACTGCAGGGCCTGTGAACTGGAAATTCAAAGGAGGGAAGCAGGGTTACCTCAGTTCCATCTTCATGTGAGGTCCTCACTGTAATGCTAGGAGAGAAAGAGCTGGCATGACCCACTGTGACAGGTAGCACAGAGTGAACAGCACCTCACCTACATGTGAGGGAAGAGACAAGGTCATAGTTCTGAGTTCTGGCGTTAGCCCCACACTCTAGAACTTCGCTATGCAGCTCCATGGACTGCCTGAGCCCACCAAGGAAGCCACTGTCTAGACCAGCTGTGGGAAAACTACCGCCCGCGGGCTGGATCCGGCCCGTTTGAAATGAATAAAACTATTGGAAAAAAAAAGCCGTACCCTTTTATGTAATGATGTTTACTTTGAATTTATATTAGTTCACACAAACACTCCATCCATGCTTTTGTTCTGGCCCTCCGGTCCAGTTTAAGAACCCATTGTGGCCCTCAAGTCAAAAAGTTTGCCAACCCCTGGACTGAGGGATGGTGACCACCATGAAATGAGCCAGCAGGAGGTTGGGCAAAGTTGCCACCCCTCCCATGATGATGCCTTCCTATAAATTCTTCAATGATGTTTCTACTTCCCTTATGCAAAACAGTCTGCTTAGGAGACAGTAGCTCATGCCCTGAGGTCTGTTATGTCCTAACCTGCTGTGGAATATCTGGTTCAGGTGCAGGAAACAAGAGCTTGGAGGTCAGAATGAAACCTGGGAACCTCTGGGGACATACCATGCTGATTCACTGAAGAGTCCTAGTCAAAATCTATTTCAGGTGCAGGAGACAGGAGCTTGGAGGTTAG
>NW_006298027.1:0-325 GCF_000327345.1 Myotis davidii
CTGCTCTCCCCCAAATGCCCCCTGCTAGCCTGATCACCCCCAACTTCCCTCCTCTCTTGGCCTTATTGCCCCTATCCATCTCTGCCTCGGCCCCACCACCATGGCTTTATCTGGAAGGTCTCCCAGTCTAATTTAGCATATTAGCCTTTTATTAGTATAGATTGGTTGATTCTTGTTTATGTGCCCGGACTGGGGATGTCATCCCCAACCTTGGCCTATCAGGATGACTCTCTAACCAACTGAGCTACCCAGCCAGAGCCAAAGCTATTAAACTTTTAATTTAAATATTAAACCACTAGCCGAAACCGGTTTGGCTCAGTGGATA
>NW_006298028.1:0-368 GCF_000327345.1 Myotis davidii
CCGGGAGCAGGCCTCCCACCTGCCATTCATCCGCAGGCCAGCGCCCCGCTGTCTGTCCGGTCGTGACCTCGCCGCTCCGCTGTGCTGCCCAGTCAGGGGCGAAGACACCAGGGCTTTGGGGGAACCTCAGAAATGTTACCACACCCAGGTCGTGTTGCTCAGTGGACAGAGCAGCGGCCCGCGGACCGAAGAGTCTTGGATTCGATTCTGGTCAAGGGCACGTTACCTCGGTTGCAGGCTCCTCCCCGGCCAGAGCCCTGGTCAGGGCTCATGCAGGAGGCAACCCATCGATGTGTGTCTCTCACGTCAATGTTTCTTGTGTCTTTCCCTCCCTATTCCACTCTCCCTAAGAATCAATGGGAAAATAT
>NW_006298029.1:0-414 GCF_000327345.1 Myotis davidii
GACATTTCTGACCTCTCATCCATCAACCCTCTGTAATTACTTTGTACGGTAGATTGAAATACTGATTCATTCCACTGCAGAGACTTTCAGTTTTCCTTGTCATAGGAAATACTGCCCGGGGTTTCCCCATCAGAGTTCTCTGGCAGGTAGGCAGGTGGCTGTCAGAGGCAGGCACCGCCCTTGCTGCCGAGAACGGCGTGGAGAACAGTATCCCTGTTTACTAAATAAACACTTTGCTAGCATTCAATTCTTACAAAGTAAATTTTCTTTTTCTTGTACTTTTCACTTTTCTATATATGTATATTTTTTATTGCTTAAAGTATTACAAAGAGTATTACATATGTCTCCTTCCCCCCGCCCCGCACTTGACAATCCCCTGGACTACCCTACCCCCCAGTGTCTTATGTCCATTGG
>NW_006298030.1:0-514 GCF_000327345.1 Myotis davidii
AGAAGTCAGTTTCTCAACTGGATGATGAAGAGAGGGATAAGGTCAGAATACCTAATTAAAAATGCTGCCCCTTCCCTGGCCATGGTGTGGGGAGGGCGGGAGGGCAGCAAAACAAGCCAGGCTACAACAACGGGCACCCACCATGGCGACGAGGGCGGTAAAGGCGGAGGCAGGCCAAGCATCAAACAGAGACCCCCGCCTTGACAATCGAGGGTGGGCGGTCCAGAGCGCAGTCCAGGGACAGGATTGTTATTTCATAGACTTGATTTTTACTTCATATAATTGTTGATACCTCATAGACAGGATTGTGACTTCATAGAAAGGATTGTTACGTCATAGACAGGATTGTTAATTCATAGAATGTAGTGTTACATCCTAGACAGGATTGTGACTTCATAGAGAGGATGGTTAATTCATAGACAGGATTGTTACATCATAGAAAGTATTGTGACTTCATAGAGAGAATTGATACTTCGTAGAATGGATTGTAACTTCATAGACAGTATTGTGACTT
>NW_006298031.1:0-469 GCF_000327345.1 Myotis davidii
GACCCGGGGACGTAGCGAAGTGACACGTCGGGGTGGGTGAGGCCACGGGGCCCGGGGTTGGGGTCCAGCAGCCGGCTTCGTGGTGGCGCCAGGGTAGGCGATGCTCACCGACGTTCCCCCCCAACCTCCTGGCCTGAGCTAGAGACAGGCGAGGGGTGGGGGTGGGGTGGAAGTGAGCGCTGCTCTCACAGTGATAATGTTTGTTGTTGTTTTTTTATTGATTTTTCACAGAGAGGAAGGGAGAGGGATAGAGAGTTAGAAACATTGATGAGAGAGAAACATCGATCAGCTGCCTCCTGCACGCCCCCCACTGGGGATGTGCCCGCAACCCAGGTACATGCCCTTGGCCGGAATCGAACCTGGGACCCTTCAGTCCGCAGGCCGACGCTCTGTCCACTGAGCCACACCGGTCAGGGCTGTTGTTTTCTTTTTGTCCATCCTCCCCCGGGGATATTTTTCCATTGATTTT
>NW_006298032.1:0-535 GCF_000327345.1 Myotis davidii
AATCATTGATCGGCTGCCTCCTGCACGTCCCATGTTGGGGATTGAGCCCAAAACTCAGGCATGTGCCCTGACTGGGAATCAAACCATGACTTCCTGGTTCATAGGTCCACAATCAACTACTGAGCCATGCTGGCTAAGCAGTACACGCCATTTTTTTGTAGTAAGTTTACAAGGCCCCTTGGATAAAAATGGCTTCACCTGCTTTTCAGAAAGGTGTTGGAGGAATATAGTCCACTTGGTAGCCTGGGATGAGGCTACCACAATACCCTGACCTGGAACAACCGTTAAACACCAGCCCCCACAATGGCATTCACCAAGCTGACCATCAAGGTCAATTCCATTTGGAAGTAAAGCATCATTGATCTGTCTGTCCAGTAGCTCAGGCTCTACTGTGGCCCAAGGTTGCATTCAGAGGCCAAAGCAAGTGCTGTGGCTGAGGAGCCCGGTCTCAGAATCCCTCTTCCTTTCCCTGTCGTCCCTCATCTCGGGTCACAGACCTGCTTTGGGTTTGATAGGCCATCACCCCACACTCACT
>NW_006298033.1:0-558 GCF_000327345.1 Myotis davidii
GAACTTACTGCCGTATTCAATCACGGATGTTTCTAGTTGAAAGTTCTGAAATGAAGAAAATACTGGCAACATTGAAAATTCCGGCTACTTCCGGTGGCGTTTTCAGGGAAATGTGTTTTCAAATATTAGGAATTCATGTTTACAGCACTCAGAATTATTGTTAAAGCCTTGGAATGAAGAGAATAGTGTTTATGTTTCCAATTAAGGCTGATTGGCTTTTCTGTTTTCTATGTGAATCAGTTAAAAGGGTGACGATTCCAGTATATACTTCCAAGAAAACTGTCTAATTGTGGTTAAAGTGTTAGAAAACACAACTATCCCTCCTCGAAATGTTGAAGAAGGTATATGAAACATTTCACATACATGGAAACAGATTCTTAATACATTTACTGCCGTATTAAATAAAGAGGCTTGAGTGGAAAGCTCTGAAATGATGAAAATACTGGTAATATTGACAATTCCGGCTACTTCCGGTGGCGTTTTCACAGAAATGTGTTTTCAAATATTAGGAATTCATGTTACAAAACTCAGAATTTGCGTATAGAGCATTGGAATGAC
>NW_006298033.1:640-1128 GCF_000327345.1 Myotis davidii
TAAGGCTGATTGGCTTTTCTAGTTTCTATGTGAATCAGTTAAAAGGCTGACGATTCCAGTATATACTTCTACCTAAACAGTCTAATTTTGGTTAAACTGTTAGAATACACAATGATCCTTCCCAGCAATGTTGAAGAATGTGTAAGAAACACTTCATGTACACATAAAAAAATTCTCACTGAACTTACTGCCCTATTCAATCGCGGAGGTTTCCAGTGGAAAGTTGTGAAATGATGAAAATACTGGTAATATTGAAAATTCCGGCTACTTCCGGTGGCGTTTTGACGGAAATGTGTTTTCAAATATGAGGAATTCATGTTTACAAACTCTGCATTTGTGTATAAAGCCTTGGAATGAAGAGAATAGTGTTTATTTTTATAATTAAGGATGATTTGCTTTTCCGGTTTCTATGTGAATCAGTTAAAAGGCTGACAATTCCAGTATATACTTCCAAGAAACTGTCTAATTGTGGTTGAAGTGTTAGAATA
>NW_006298034.1:0-220 GCF_000327345.1 Myotis davidii
AGCAATATATTAAAAAGATCATATACTATGGCCAAGTGGGATTTATCCCAGTGATGCAAGTTTGGTACAATATTTATAAATCAACAAATGTGATACATCATATAAACAAATTGAAAAACAATAATGACATGATCATATCAATAGATGTAGAAAAAGCATTCCACAGAATCCAACACCCTTATATGTCAAACTCTCAGCAAAGTGGGAATAGAGGGATTAT
>NW_006298035.1:0-1077 GCF_000327345.1 Myotis davidii
CTCTCTCTCTCATTTCTTCTATTTCCATTATAGACCAGCATATGGCAGGGAGGTGTGCTTCCACTCAGCCACTTCTCAAACTCCCCAGTCATTTCAGTGGTCTATTCCACTATGTTCAGATATTACCATTTCCTAGTATTTTGAGTGTTGTTTTAATGGATGTTTTATTTTAGAATAGTGCCAGATTTACAGAAAAATTGTGAAGATAATACCCATGCAAACCATACCAAATGTCCCTTATTAGTAATATCTCACTTTGGTTGTGGGGCAAATGGAACATGAAGAGAATCATCAGTGAAACAGTTAGAGTTAAACCTCACTTCTCTAGTATCTCCAATATCCAACAAGGCTTTTCTAGTCCAAGGTGTTAAAGAAAAACCTGTACCAGTGTGGCAAAGAACTTCCCATCTTGAGCTGACCATCCTTTCAATAGTTTAACAATATTCAATACTATACAATGTAAAAAGGAAATCAAATTCATTATTGTACTCCGCCAGATCTTGAGCTGACCATCCTTTCAATAGTTTAACAATATTCAATACTATACAATGTAAAAAGGAAATCAAATTCATTATTGTACTCCGCCAGAACTAACACTACACCCTGTTCCTGCGCCTAGGCCCTCCCACCCGCGATTGCCATGGCGGGAGTCTGGAGTTACTGCCTGGCCTGCACCCAGGACCTGTTGCCCTTCAATTGCCATGGTGAGGATCCGCAGTTGCTGCCCGGCCTGCACCCGGGCCCACCCGCCCTCGATCCCTATGGTGAGGGTCCAGGGTTGCTGCGTGGCTTGTGCTCCAGCCCTCCTGCCATCCCATCACCATGGCAGGGGAAGGGGCAGCATTTTATAAGATATTCTGACCTTTTCCTCCTCTTCATCATCCACTTGAGAAACTGACCTCTAATTCCCTTTAGGACTGACAGTTTCTTCATCCATCCATGTGTTTGGACTCTTATTCCTTATCTTCACTAGTCTACAATATCTTCTTAGTAAGTTTGGCTATCTTGAGGCAACAGACACTACTCAAAGGGTCCTGGGCTCTGTATATACTCTCTAGATCAATAAGAAGCCGCTCA
>NW_006298035.1:2426-4379 GCF_000327345.1 Myotis davidii
TGATATTGGGTATGGTGTACATGGGTAATATTTTCACAATTTTTCTGTTAATCTGGAACTATTCTAAAATAAATCATCCATTAAAACAACAATCAAAATACCAGGAAATGGTAACATCGGAACCTTGTGGAATGTACACTGAAATGACAGGGGAGTATGGGAAGTGGCTTAGAGGAAACACCCCTCCCTGTCATATGCTGGACTATAATGGAACTAGAGGAAATGTGAGAGAGAGAGAGAGAGAGAGAGAGGTCAGATAGGAAAAAATTTTAGGAGGTAAGCGGAAGGTCTCTTTTCCATAACAAGAGGGTCTGAGATGTCTGCATCTACTGCCACCCCCACCCCTCCTGGATGGTCCAGCTGAGGCTTTGTACTGTCAAGCCACACCATGGCAACCACTGATTTTGGGCAACCAAAGGACTTGTATACATGTATATAAGCCAAACCAATGGACATGGACAACAGCGGGATGGGAGCATGAGTGTGTGTGCGGCGGGAGGTTGAGGGGTAATGGGGGGGGGGGGGGGAAGGGAAACATTTGAAACCCCTTAACAAAAAAAAAAAAAAAAAAAAAAAAAAAAAAAAACAGAGGTGAAGTGAGTGGCTCCTCATTGACCTAGACTCCTGGAGAGTATATACAGTAGCCAGGACCCTTTGAGTAGTGTCTGTTGCCTCAAGATAGCCAAACTTACTAAGAAGATATTATTGACTACTGAAGATAAGGAATAAGTCTTCAAACACAAGGATGGATGAAGAAACTGTAAGTCCTTAAAGGAATTAGAAGTCATTTTCTCAAGTTGATGACAAAGAATTGGATCAGGTCAGAATACCTTATTCAAATGCTGCCCCTTCCTTCACCATGGTGTTTGGATGGCGGGAGGGCCGCAGCGCAAGCCAGCCTGCATCCACCCAGCCCGACCATGGCGATTGAGGGTGGGAGGGCCTCAGGGAAGGCCATGCATCAACCACAGACCCCTGACATGGCAATCAAGGGCAGGAGGGCCAGAGCGCAGGCCAGGCATCAAACCCTGACCTCGACCATGGAAATCGAAGGGCAGGAGGGAATAGGTGCAGGAACAGGGAGTTGTGTTAGTTCTGGCGGAGTATAATAATGAATTTGATTTCCTTTTGAGATGGTAGGATATTGAATATTGTTAAAATATTGAAAGGATGATCAGCTCAAGATGTAAAGTTTTATGCCACACTGGCACAGTTATTCCATTAAAACATTGGTCTAGAACAGCCTTGTTGAATATTGGAGATATTAGAATCTGAGACTTCTACATCCTTTTCCACCCCTCCCCTCGTGGATGGCCCAGCTGAGCCTTTGTGATGTCAAGCCACACCATGGCAGCAACGGATTTTGGGAAAGCAGACATGAAGTGAGCGGCTACTAATTGACCTAGACAGTATGTATAGAGGCCAGGACCATTTGAGTAGTGTCTGTTGCTCAAGATAGCCAAACTTACTAAGAAGATATTATAGATTACTGAAGGTAAGGAATGAGTCTCCAAACACAAGGATGGTTGAAGAAACTGCAAGTCCTACTGTGAATTCGAAGTCAGTTTCTCAACTGGATGATGAAGAAATGGAGAAGGTCAGAACACCTATTTCAAATGCTGGCCCTTCCCCAATAATTCCTCATCCAAGATTCTGGCCTTGTGCTTTTTGGCCACAGACACTTCCTCATTCAATCCTTTGTCATTCAATTACCAGCCCATTTCTTAATCATTTTCGAATTTCTTCCCAAAACCAATGTCTTTCTGTGTTTAACTTGTTTCCAAACTACATAACCAAGATCGTGGTGATTGTAAATTTGGACTTAAAGCTGAGTGAAAACAAGAAGTCGAAAGACAGAACAAATCAGATAATTGTATTTTACTACAGGAAGGAGAAAACCTCCAGTAAGCAAGCCAACAAATGCAGAAGAGGAAGTGCTGGAGTGTTCATCTT
>NW_006298035.1:4397-5790 GCF_000327345.1 Myotis davidii
CCCTTGCCATTTGTTAATTTTTTGTGCCCCTTCCCTCGCCATGTTGTTTGGAGGGCAGGAGGGCCCCAGCGCAAGCCAGCCTGCAACCCCCCAGCCCCACCATGGCCATTGAGGGCGGGAGTGCCAGAGCGCAGGCCAGGCATCAAACCCTGACCTCGACCATGGCAATCGTAGGGCAGGAGGGAATAGGCGCAGGAACAGGGAGTTGTGTTAGTTCTGGTGGAGTATAATCATGAATTTGATTTCCATTTGAGATGGTAGGATATTGCATATTGTTTAACTGGAAAGTATGGTCAGCTCAAGATGTGAAGTTTTATGCAACACTGGCACAGTTTTTCTATTAACACCTTGGTCTAGAACAGCCTTGTAGGATATTGTATATTAGAAAAGTGAGGTTTCACTCTGATTCACTGTTGATTCACTTCATGTTACATTTCCCCATAACAAAGTGAAATATTAGTAGTAAGAGAAACTGGGTATGGTGTACATGGGTATTCACAATTTTTCTTTAAATATGGAACTATTCTAAAATAAAATATCCATTAAAACAACACTCAAAATACTAGGAAATGGTAATATCTGAATCTAGTGGAATGGACCACTGAAATGACGTGGGGGTTTGAGAAGTGGCTGAGAGGAAACGCCTCCTCCTTTCCATATGCTGGATGATAATGGAGCTAGAGGACATGAGGGAGAGAGAGAGAGAAAGAGAGAAGTAAGTTTGTGAATAATTTAGGAGGTAAGAGGAATGTGTCTTTTCTATAAGCAAAACATCTGAGACTTCTAAATACTTTTCCACCACTCCTATCCTGGATGGTCCAGCTGAGCCTTTCTGATTTCAGGCCCCACCATGGAAACCACGGATTTTGGGAAACCAGAGCTGAAGTGAGTGGCTCCTCATTGACCTAGAGAGACCTAGAGAGAGGCCAGGACCAGTTGAGTAGTGTCTGTTTCCTCAAGATAGCCAAACTTACTAAGAAGATATTATAGACTACTGAAAATTAGGAATAAGTCTCCAAACACAAGGATGGATGAAGAAAGTGTAAGTCCTAAAGGGAATTATAAGTCAGTTTCTCAAATGGATGACCAAAAATTGGATCAGTTCAGAATACCTTATTCAAATGCTGCCCCTTTTCTCGCCAAGGTTTTTGGAGGGCGGGAGGGCCGCAGCGGAAGCCAGCCTGAAACCCTCCAGCCCCACTATGGCGATTGAGGGCGGCAGGCCCAGAGCAAAAGCCAGGCATGAAACCTTGGACTCGACCATGGCTATCGAAGGGCAGGAGGTAATAGGCGCAGGAACAGGGAGTTGTGTTAGTTCTGGCAGAGTATAATCATGAATTTGATTTCCTCTTGTTATGGTATGTTGAGTGTTTCCTTCCACGACCCTCGTGGA
>NW_006298036.1:0-1814 GCF_000327345.1 Myotis davidii
TTCACCACCCTATTGTCTATGTCCATGGACTATCATACATGCATTCAAGTCCTTTGATTGATCTCTTTCCACCCACTCACCCTCTCACCTTCCCTCTGAGATTCAACAAAATAAAGTTCTTTATACTGACAGGGTCCAACACAAATAAAATATACTTTCCTATGGACTTTTATATCTAGGAGTGGCCCTGATGTAGACCATAGTTATGGGGTACATATTAGCCTCTAGTGAGAACAAGGAATTCCCTGACAGGTTAATTCTTCTGTATAGTAAAGCCAGATATATTAGTGTGACTTAATATAGATTTAAGTATTTCCTAAGTTAAATACAAGTATATAGTTATCAAATGTACTACTTTAGTTGTCTTCATAATTATACTTCAGACTCAGTATTAATTCTATGTCTCTAAGTTTTTGACCTGTGGAATACAGTTATAAAAACTAATGTCATCTACTATTTCTAAAATCTATGTCAGTACTGGGTCTGTTTGTATTGATTAATTTTTCTCTTCATTATGCGTTATATTTTCCTGCTTCTTTGCATGCATATTTCTGATTGCATGCCAGACATTGTGATTTTACCTCGGTGAGTATAAATAAAATTTATATATACTGTTAATTTTTTCTAAAAACAAGTATTTGTATATATATAAATATTCTTCTTTTATTTACTTTAAGTATTTTTTTAATTTTTCAATTACAATTAACATACAATATTATATTAGTTTCAGGTGTACAACCCAGTGATTATAAATTATATAACTTGCTAAGTGATCACCCCAATAAATCCAGTGCCCATCTGACACCACACATAGTTATTATAATATTAATGACAATATTCCCTATGCTGTACTTTACATCCCCAAGACTATTTTGTCACTATCATTTGTACTTCTTAATCTCTTTATCTTTTTCACCCATCCTTCCAACCTTCCTCCCATATGGCAATTGTGAAAGTGTTCTTTGTATCTATGAGTCTGTTTCTGTTCTGCTTGTTTGTTTACTTTGTTTGTAGTTCTACATATAAGCAAAATAACATGGTATTTGTCTTCCTCTGTCTGACTTATTTCTATCAACACAATATCCTCTAGGTCCATTCATGTTGTTGCAGATAGTATATTTTATTCTTTTTATACGGCTAAGTCATCTTCCATTGTATATATGCTTCTTCTTTATTCATCTATTGATGGACACTTAGGTTGCTTCCATATCTTGGCTACCGTAAGTAATGCTGCAATGAACATGTGGATATATATGTCTTTTTTATTTAGTGTCTTGCATTTCTTTGGATAAATACCCAGGAGTGGAATTGTTGGGTCATTCATTCTTTGTCTCTTGTTATACGTCTTTTTTAAAGTCTATTTTGTCTAGGATAGGTATTGCTACCCCAGATTTTTTATTTGTTTCCATTTTCATGACATTTTTCCATTCCTTTTGTGTTTTTTGATCTGGAGTGAGCTCTTTAGACAGCAAAAGGGTCTTGTTTTTTTATTCATGCAGCCTCTGCATGTCTTTTGATGGAGACTCAGATAGAGATCCCACCTGCTGATTCTGTGGAGGAAAGGCCCAGAAAAACACTTTTCTCTGGGATAAAGCTGCTCTTCCAGCTCTTGCCCAATGACAGAGAACTCAGTTCCTCGGCGTGCCCTTGGTGCCCCAGCCTGGAAATCAGAGTGAGTGGCTTTGAGTAAATCTATATGGGGAACCCTTTAAGAGAAAATCCTGGAACTCCAGCAGCCCTTAGTCTCACTTAGCCAGAATCCATGTTTTTTAGAGCCAGTAGCTGTGGGGAGTTTTCTTTCTGGTGCTTGAAAC
>NW_006298036.1:2554-6945 GCF_000327345.1 Myotis davidii
AACTATGAGTTATTTCACTGTGGCTATGAACAGGCCATGTGTGAATACTGGGTTTGATTCCTCTTATACTTCTGTGGTCATTTCTTTGGTTTCAGTTAGTTTCTTTACACATATGCCCTGGTCAGTAACCTGTTAAGTATTTGAGAGGATACTGCGATATTGTGGTTCATAAGAAATATATACATTTGGTTTTTCTGATGAGCAAATATATTTTTCATTTATTTTATCTTCATTCATGGTTCCTGCCTCACGATTCCTCAAACCCATGAAATTTTCTAAAAGCAATGGGAACATCTTTTGTTACATTTGGTCTCTTTTTCTCAGCTCCTGAAATCACTTCAGAGCCATTAAAGTGAAACGAGTGTTGCTTGTTATTCATTACATGCCCATTTTCCCCACTATGTTAATGGGATGACTTTTTGAAAGCCAGGGGTTCGTTGCCAGGGAAACCAACCATGTATTCAAACGACGGAACTTTAAGTTCCATCCCCTGATTTTTGGAGAGGGCTAGAGATTGAATCAGTTACCAATGATTAATGTCTTAATCTGTCCTGCTTATGTAATGAAGCCTCCATAAAAACCCAAAAAGAAGGGGTCTAGAGAGACTCCAGGTTGGAACACTTCATATGCCACTATCTAGGCCCCAAACTCCACGGAACAGAAGCTCCTTTTTCCGGGACTTCATTTGACTCTTGACTCATATTCTTTTACCCTTTGGAATGAATTGATAATCTAATTATTAGGTTTTTTTAATTATGTGAGCTGCTCAAGCAAATTAATAGAACCCAAGGAGTGGGTAATGGGAACTTCTAATTTGCAACCAGTTAATCAGAAGTACAAATATCAACCTAAACTTGCAATTGGTACCTGCATTAAACCCCTGGGTTGCAGTGGGGTGGATGGAAAGACAGGTAGGACACTGCAATCTTTACACAGTTGGTCAAGCACAGATAACAATATGGACTTGCAAACTGAAACCTTGAGTGGAGGATGTTCTTGTGGGACTGAGCTGAAACCTAATGCTATCTGCAGGTAGAAAATATGAGAGTTGATTTGAATTGTTGGACAGTTGCTCCTTGATGGTGTGGGAAACCTCCCCATTCCCCAAATGGTAATTGACGTCAGAAATGGTGCAGGAACCCTCTGCAAACGTCCAGGAATCTCTGTATATGAAGTCAGTTATCTCTTCTCCAGTATTCTGCTTAATGGACTCTGAAAACTTTGGTCTTCTTTCATTCTCAGCTATTGTTCTTCAACTCAGGAAGTTCATGGGCTCTATCTGGGTTTCTGCTACCATAGTCTGGAAACTCTCTCAAAGCAGTGAGCTGAGGCAATTGTAGTATTTATTTTATATATTTATTTAGTATATTTGTCGGTCTCTCAGGGATTATAGTTCTTTGTTGCCAAATATTCATTGTCTTGAAAACTCTTGCTTTATACATTTTATCTAATCATTTTGGTTGTTTTGGATTGGAATATAAATTCAGTCTCTTCTTTTACCAAAAGCAAAATTCCCCATCACCATTCATTCTTCAATGATCACATATATGTTGAAAAACTTCTATATGCTCAGTACCATCCTAGGCTTCCTAATAAAATAAGAAATATACTTTTACCAAAAGCAAAACTCCCCATCACCATTCATTCTTCAATGATAACATATATGTTGAAAAACTTCTATATGCTCAGGACCATCCTAGGCTTCCTAATAAAATAAGAAATAAAGTCGAATACTTTGAAAGGAGAGAAAAAAGTTGCAGTCACAAGGAGGACATAATAAAACCTTACAAGGAGAGGAAAAAATAAATTACAAATAACAGCTTTACAGAGAAAAAGGGGAAGAATACCAAAACTCTTTTTTTTATTGCTTAAAGTATTACAAAGGGGAGGACATAATAAAAGCTTACAAGGAGAGGAAAAAAATAAATTACAAATAGCAGCTTTACAGAAAAAAAGGGGAAGAAAACCAAAACCCATGAGGCCATGGTAACTCAGTTTAATATACATTATCCTATACTTCTCAAAAAACTGCAGTTCACAATGTTGTGAAACAATATAATAATGAACATGCAAAACAATGGTAATGATAAAAATCATTTTCAACGCTAAGCCTTTCAAAAAGAAAATAGATACTTAGATTTTTAAATGATTTATCTCTGAAATAATAAAAACTAAACCTGAATGCTTAAGAGTCACTTGGGAAAAATCACTTATAAAGAAGAGGTTTTCACATATTTACGGTGAACAGTTGCTATACAACTGGCTTCATGCTTGAATGTGTGATTAATTATAAGGACTCTGGAGTGTTGAAAAAAGCAAGTTTGGTACGTCCTTGCTTCCAAATAATTTGTTTTTGTGACATCTTGTGTGTAGCCCATTTAAACCACTATCTCATGAGAATAGTTTAATAACCTCCCTCTGGCACCTTCCATCTAAGATTCCCTATTGCAATAAATAACTCTGGTTGGTGCTGGGCAGATACCTCTATGAGAGGTTTCTAACATCTCATCATAAGCCATCCAATCTCTGTCTATGCCAAGGAGAATGGCATGAAAAGAGAAGAATCATGCTGCTGAATTCACTTGTCAACCCATACTGAGTGCGTTGGTTTCATGAAGAGTTTGCAAAACACACAGAATAACTGTTGACTTTATTTTCTTTAAAATAACAGGCAGCATCATCTTTAGGAGCTGCTAAATGAAGATTCCATAAATTCACAAGTCATGGAAGCTCACTGACTTTAGAAAGAAAAGAAAATGAAGAGTTGGGAAAAGGTGTAGTACAGACGTTTAATTGGACAGTCATGAAGAGTGTTATGGAGTTCAAGGTTAACTTGTATTAATTCACAGTATATATGTGAGAGGCCAAGGTCTTGTTTTGGGCTCTGGGGCATGACTGGAGAAATTATATGCCTTAAAAGGATTTTTCAGGAGATTGAAAGGGGGACATATTTGATTGGAATAGTTAACTTTCTTTTGGATCTCCAGATAAAGTCTGTAAAGTATCTTTCTGGCTAGGATGGGTAACTCAGCACAGATAAATGGAAACCCAGCAAAGGATAACTGGAAATTGAGCACATTGATAAATAGAATTTATATTCTCTATCTGATTATACATATTTCTTGCTCTCCTTTCAGATTTAGTGGCATATATTCTTCAGTTCTAAATAAGCCTCCGTAGGAAGAATGACCACCCCCAAAAAGAAATATGTTTTACATCAGAGTTTAAAAGAAAGCCTGGATTACTGGTGAGTTTTAAATCTTTGCTAGGGGTTAGTAACTATATGATACAGTGGGACTCTCTAAATACGTAATTTATTTGCTTAAGAAAAATTTATTATTTTCTTTCCATATCCATACAGTTTTAGACTCTCATTACAGTGTGAGACGTGAAGAGTAAAAATCCAATCTTACAAGCATTTAAATTCAAATTAAATAAGGGAAACTCATTCAAGTAACAGTTGAAAGATGATATCAAATCATATGTGGTAAATGACACATTAAAAAAGTAGTATATTCTATAGGGGTTTAATGGCTAGAGAAATTTTTTCGAATATGAAATATTCATGGAAAATTTTGTAGGATGTTGGAATAGACTTATTTTTAAGCAATGAATTTAATTACTATCAGTTGAGATAAAGCATGATCACATTTATGATTACATCACTAGGTGTACAAATAATCTGATGTGGAAATGATTAAGTCTTGTATGGTGGTATTAGGAAACCAACCTGGCTAGAGTGGAGAGTGAATAGAAAAAAATTGTTAGTTGAAACAAAAAACATTCTCATTGAAAAGGGCTAGGCACAAGAAGTATTAAAAAGTAGAGGCAACAAAATGAACTAAGTATATACTTAAGTTTTTTTTTTAAATATATTTTATTGAGTTTTTTACAGAGAGGAAGGGAGAGGGATAGACAGTTAGAAACATCGATGAGAGAGAAACATTGATTAGCTGCCTCTTGCACATCCCCCACTGGGGATGAGCTTGCAACTGGGGCATGTGCCCTGACCGGGAATCAAACCGACAACCTTTCGGTGCATGGGACGACCCCCAAGCAACTGAGCCATACTGACCAGGGTGCCTCTTCCTTCTCCTTTAATTGCTTCCATTAAACCCCTTTCAGTGCCCCCTGAAACCATCATTTGACTGTCCTTCCTCTGTCAGGCTAATCTGGAGAAAATGTGCCGGACCTTGGAAGACCAGATGAATGAGCACCGGAGCATATATCAAAATATTTTGAATTGTGCTTAAGAAATTATTTGTTAATGTTTTATATTCTTCTAATGCCAGCTGAGAAGTAATGACAATATCCACTTTGATTATTTTATCACTTTTTTGTACTTTGAAAAATCAATATATTAATTTAAAAGAATATATTGAACAACCTAG
>NW_006298036.1:7244-8032 GCF_000327345.1 Myotis davidii
AGCATTTATCAACTGTGGTAATTTCAGGTAGTTATTCCAATAGGTTTGGAAACATTTTTAGGATCAATACTTGATATAAAGATGCCTAGGAGTAGTACTGTCCAGAGGAGTTATATGGATTATGTCCTACTGATTTAAAATTTATGTTTTTCTTTCAATAGGAACTTTTAGAAGCTGACCTGGGCTGATCACAAGAATTGTCTTTATGGGGTTTATAAACAATAGCTGGTTCCAGCCACCCACTTTTCTTCTAATAGGTATTCCAGGACTGGAGGCCGTACAAATATGGATCCTATCCCACTGTGTGTCATGTATGCAATTGCCCTCCTAGGGAACTTCACCATCCTCTTTGTTATCAAAACCATCTCCAGTCTCCATGAGCCTCAGTACATCTTCTTGTCTATGCTGGCAGCCACAGATGTGGGTCTGTCTTTATCAACTCTACCTACAGTACTCAATGTCTTTCTCCTCAATCACAGAGAGATTGAGTTCTGCTCTTGCCTAGCTCAGATGTTCTTCATCCATACCTTCTCCTCCATAGAGTCAGCCATTTTGCTGGCTATGGCCTTCGATCGATTTGTAGCTATCCGAAACCCACTACAGTACACTGTGGTCTTAACCCCTCCTCGGATTATAGGGATGGGGCTTGCAGCCATAGTCAGGGGTGTGGTTTTAATGACACCCTTGCCAATACTACTCAAGCGATTGTCCTTCTGCAAAGATATTATTCTATCTCATTGTTACTGCTATCACCCTGACGTTATGAAGCTGGCCTGTGGCCCTGTCAC
>NW_006298036.1:8337-11651 GCF_000327345.1 Myotis davidii
GCTCAGATTTTTATAGCTGAGAAAATAGGTCAAGTAAATTGCTCAAGGAAACACAGCTCTTAAGTGCAGGAACAGGGGTGCAAATTTAGATGTGCATGATTTCAAAATCCATGTTGTGTTCACTGTACCACACTGAATTAAATAACTCAAAACACCAAAAGATGCAAAATATGTAAACCATGGACATGAGTAACAGTTACATTTTGCAAAGGGTCATATAAAATTTTGGCTCTTAGGAAGTTTCTTGTAAATAAGATTGACTCCAGTTCTAGCCTGTATAAGACTTTGACCTCCTTGGGTAGGAAATGCTATTTTTTTTCTTTTTTTAATTTTGTTTTATTGCTTAAGGTATTACAAAGACTATTACATATGTCTCCTTTTTTTCCCCTCGACCTTCCCCCGGCCTCCCCTACCCCCCAGTGTTTTGTGTCCCTTGGTTATGCTTATATGCATGCATACAAGCCCTTTGGTTGATCTCTTACTTCCCCACCCAACTCTCCCTGGCCTTCCTGCTGTAGTTTGACAGTCTGTTCAATGCTTCTCTGCCTCTGTATCTATTTTTGTTCATCAGTTTATAATGGTCTTTATTATCCATAAATGAGTGAGATCATCTGGTATTTTTCTTTCTCTGACTGGCTTATTTCACTTAGCATAATGCTCTCCAGTTCCATCCATGCTGTTGCAAATGGTAAGAATTCCTTCTTTTTTACAGCACCATTCAACACCAATCTTAAACAAAATTGTCTTCATTATGAATGTTCTTGATATTTTAGTAGAATTGGCACTTCCCATTAGCCTTCAATATACCCCATCAATGATTTTATTATAACACAACAATGTTTTACTTATATCTTCATGCTTCTCAATTAAATATTATTGTGAGAAGCACTGTGCTGCTTTCTTCTGAATCTCTGGTATATACTCTATTCAGTAAATCTAATTGCCTTCTTCAATAAACAAATGAATATTTATGGACACAGATAATTGCATTTGATACTTACAACTCTTGTTATCTGCTAACATAACTACTGTTTAATGGAAATCAAAGACCATGTCTATTGACTTGGCCTTTGCATCTTCACTACCTTATGAAATATCTGTAAGATTGTTTATAATAATATAATTGGTGAATAAATGGATAGATTAATAAATATATCAACTGAGATATAACACTAGTAATATGTTATACCTGTGAAAGTGTGATTTTTGCACATTAATATGTAACTAAAGCAAGTGATGGAAATCTTTAAAATACTTTATTCTTGAGAGAAAGAAATTGAGTTATTTAATGTCTATCTCAAGCTCCAAGCATTAACTACATTACTAAAATTATCCTTTATTTTTCTTAAGATATTTTTATTGATTTCAGAGAGGAAGGGAGAAGGAGAGAGATAGAAACATCAATGATGAAAGAAAAATCATTGATTGGCTGCTTCCTGCATGCCCACTACTGGGGATTGAGCCTGCAACCCCGGGCATGTGCCCTTGACCAGAATCAAACCTGGGACCCTTCAGTCCACAGGCCAGCCCTCAATCCACTGAGCCAAACTGGCTAGGGCTATTAGCTCCACTTTACAAGAAAGGAGACAGTTAAAGATACCAAATACTTGGTCAGTATCTCCCTAACCAAAAATGATTGGGTTCCAGATTAAAAACATCACATTTTATGTATAAGAATGCATACATTCTGATAAATCTGACTTTTCCCACTCTGATATGAGATTTAGATATATATATAAATGCATAAGTGTCCTTGAATCTCATTTATTTAATTAATTATAATACTTAACCTAGTTTTATTTATTTCATGCCTACAAAACCTGAGGTCTAAGAAGAAATTTGCCAAAATGTGTAGCTTTATGACAATATGAAAGGGGAGTTCAGTTGATCTTTGAACAATTTAGGGGTTGAAGACAATGACTACCCGTGTAGTTCGAAAATCCATATATAACTTTTGACATAACCTAAAAACTTAACTACTAATAGCACGATGTTTATCAGAAACCTTATCAGCAACATACACAGATGACTAATATATTTTGTTTTATATACTATATTCTTACAATAAGCTAAGCTAGAGGAAAGAAAATATGATAAAATCATCAGGAAGGGAAAATACACTTATGATATTGTACATACTTATTGCAAAAATTTTGCATATTACCAGATGCACACAGTTCAGACCCAAGTGGTTCAACGGTCAACTGCATATATGGAAGTCATCAGGGAGTATATATATTTTTATTTTGTATTCTTTCTTAAGGAACCATTTGGGATATTCAAATTGAAAGTCTATAGAGACAAAGCTGTTACAATCATCTTCTGGAAAACGAGAATGGAACTAGAATTAGCCAACACAAGAAAAAGTTATCATGTTATTGTACATTTCTACTTATTCTGTGCAAGAATCATTCACTAACATCACTGAAGCATGTGATAATTAAGGAGAGCCTGTAGGTTTCTTTCAATATTCATTAGATATTAGAAATTGTTGCCAAAACCGGTTTGGCTCAGTGGATAGAGCGTCGGCCTGCGGACTGAAAGGTCCCTGGTTCGATTCTGGTCAAGGGCATGTACCTGGGTTGCGGGCACATCCCCAGTGGGAGATGTGCAGGAGGCAGCTGATTGATGTCTCTCTCTCATCGATGTTTCTAACTCTCTATCTCTCTCCCTTCCTCTCTGTAAAAAATCAATAAAATATATTTTTTTAAAAAAAGAAATTGTAAGCTGTTAATTCTATGAAAATTTATCATACAGGTGAAAGTTGAGTTATGATTCAATGGAATTGTGGTATATACACAAAATGGAACATTATCCTATATAACAACAGGCTAATATGCAAATTGATCCCTCAGGAGTTCGACTGCTCGCTATGACATGTGCTGACCACCAGGCGGCAGTGTGGAATGAAGGAAGGCCTCAGCCGACTGGCAGCCAGAAGGCCACTATGGGCCCTGATCCCCAACCAGACCTAGGGACCCCACCCATGCATCGAGCCTCTAGTAGAAATATAAAGTTGATTGATGGTTGCCAGCAGCTGGAAATGGAAATACTGAGTAATTCCTTAATGACTATGATTTTTTTTTTGCAGTGACAAATGTATCTTTGAATTAGAAAGAAGTAATGGTTGCACAACAGAGTGAATTGATTATATGCCAATAAATTGTACACTTTTAAATGGTTAATTTTATGTATGCCAATTTCACTTCAATCCAAACAAACAAACCTAAATAAACACATTTCCTAGACCAAATCTAATTGATATGTTAATGTCCAATAAGAGATAGGATCAATGTCCTAAAAAAGGGAGGGAG
>NW_006298036.1:11702-15720 GCF_000327345.1 Myotis davidii
ACAATGTAAGTGGCCAAGTCCAGTGGAGTTTTATTCTCCAGGCAATCTGGCTGCAGAATCTATGTTTTTAATTATTGCCCTCAGTTACTCCAAAACTACCTACACACAATCAAAAAATGTGGACTTATGTTTTAAATTTCACTACAAACATGTTATATAAACCTAAACAATTTATGTCCCTGCTTAGTATCGCACATAATAAGAAATCTACAAAGATGACCTCTATAACCCTATTTTGTTTACTTTTTTGTTATGGGGGTCATCTCTCAAAAATCTTGCAGTTATTTAGTTTACCCAAAATAAAACTAGCATGTTTTAAATTTACTATCAAAATATTTTTGACTGAGCTAAATTCTATATATTTGTGTTGTCTCAAATGTGTGACCATGTTTTTCACATTGAGTGTGATTGTGATTCACATTTTGAAAGAAGGTGCTTGAAAAACAGATTTTTAAGTAAAAATAATAAATTCTAATCCCTTGTTCTTACTCTTCCAATAACTCTCTCTCTCTCTCTCTCTCTCTCTCTGTCTCTCCAATAAATCTGACTATGGATCTTCTAGACCTAGCTATTTCCACTGTCTAGTCCCAGGAGTGTTTTTCCTAAACGTGACTCTCTGCAATGAGAATGAAGGGACATTTTGAGGGGATTTTTGGTTTTGGTTTTGGTTTTTCTTTCTAGCTTCCTGACCTTAATCTCTGAGGGATTCTGTGGTTTCCTAAAACATCATGAAGCCTGGCCAATTTTCAAGGGAGGTTGATAAAACTGGTCCTTTCACTTAATTGTCTTTAAGTTGTTCTCTACTTTGTTGCCATGAGTATTGCAGGTTATACAGTATATTCATAAGAATATCAGTCTTGGGGCTAAAATGACTAACAGACTTTTAGCTTTCTCACCTAGAGGAGGAATAAATTCTTCCAATTTAATACATAGTTCCCACAGATGCTGCTGTCTTTCCTTGGTACCTCAGTGCCAAATGTGACCAAGGACTTTTCTGACTAGACTTTACATATGAGGACCTGAAAGGTTAAGTTATTACAACTCAAGGGAAATTCATGGAAGATGGGTATATGTTGTTTAAAGCTGGGAATAAAAACACTCTTCTGATGGCTGGGTTAAGATTGCTTATTCTCATCTGATTTGGCTCAGTGGATAGAGAGTTGGCCTATGGACTGAAGGGGTCCGGGTTCAATTCCAGTCAAGGGTACATGCTGGGTTATGGGCTCGATGTGCAGGAGACAGCCTATCAATGATTCTCTCTCATCATTGTTGTTTCTATCTATCTCTCCCTCGCCTTTCCCCTCTGATATCAATAATAATAAAAAAGATTGCTTATTCTATCACTTTTGTTTATTGATTTTAGCCTTTACTTTTCATTTCTTCCCATACCCACCAACTGAAGTTGATATATTTCCTGTTCCTTTTTTTAATATCTCCATCTCTATTCTGCATTTTCTTTTTCTCAAACATTTCTATCTTTCTGATAGAATGTTAGACAGACTTCTCACTTCTTCAATATACCTTGCTAATTGTGCTTTCTTAACTCTTTGTGAAAATCTTAAAGCTTATAGCTAAGCATATAAAGAAAAATAATTAATACTTACTGAATACTTGGATAAATAAATAAATAATTTCTACCACCACAATAGAGTTCAAAGAGATACCTGCGATAAAATTAACTTTGAAAATTCCAAAATATCTTCTAAAAGACACAAATAACCCCAAACTGTGCATATTGTATTTTTAAAATTTAACTTAAAAATGAATGGAGATGGCACCAAGACATAATGAGTGATTTTCAATCCACCTGATGCAAAACAGTAGCCAGTACCTGGGCCATTTGTGGAGCACTCTTAGGAAGCTAGAAAGTTAGACTTTAAATCAAGAAGAGAAGAATTCCCAGGAGATCACTATCCTCAGGAGACAGCTGCATGAATAATGTGGAAGCTCAAACCAGTTCATAATGATTCTTGATTTGGGACAGAAGGAAAACCTGCAACTGGAAGACATTAGCAAACACTCTGCCCTAAGATGCCAGGTAAGACAGAATATATTGTTTACCTGCATTCAGAAAAGAATTAAGATTGAAGAAGCTTTGACTACATTAGTGAGTAGAAAACGTCTATCCTATCATAGAAGGAATCACAGGGGTCTAGAGATGTTTCTCTTTGTGAAAATATCCCTAATTTGTTTCTCTCAAAAACTTTATATATTTGGACAATGGTGTTGAGCCAAATAAAAGACAGGAGACTCAGTGTATCCACAACTAGTTTTCTATGTTTTCTGGGTTTATTGTATTCCTGAAAAGTAGAGAACTATCCGTGCTATGTTAACACTGACCCAATGCCCAGCCTCATCTCTGAACATGAACACCTTTGGTGAGAATAGAGAGTATAGATTCAGAAAATGCTTTCAAACCAAGGGAAAAGAAAAGGCATGGAGAAGAAACCTAGCACCAATGCTCAACATTGAAATGCTTAATAGTTAAACTTAGCAGAATGTGCTCTTATGCAACAAAGAGTGAGTTTCCTAGACCACTTCCCACCATCTCTATCCCTCACAACAAAATTCAAGATTAAAAAAATAAGGTAATGATGCTTCTGAAGTTAATTCCAATTTTCTTAATTTTAAAGGTAATGCATAGAATTTTAGTTAGTCCCTCCTATTGTATCTAAAAGTCTCATCTGAATTAATATAGATTGAGATTTGGGAGGAAAAGACTAGCCTGCCAAATGAATACAGGGACAGTGAACAGGATCCTCATGCTTCTTACTCTCAGTGTTTATATTTTATTCCTATCCTTATGCTTCTGAATCCTCCAAGTTATGCACATTGAGGTGGTGAAAAATGGACTAGACTTGTCCAGGGCAAGGCAATAAGACTTTATAGGAAAGAGCTTTTTAAGTTACTGTTATTATTTTCTTTTTAAAAATTCTTTATTATTTCAAATATTACATATGCCCCCTTTTCTCCCCAGTGATGCCTTCTAGCCTTCTCCTACTCCCCAACCCAGGCCTTCACCTACAAGAATCTTACTCTGACCAAATATTAGACTTAAGGTGAATTTAAATAGAAGCAGCTGGCCAAATACTCAGGTCACCATAGCCTGGGTCCATGCAAGGAATGAAATTTTGGAAATGAACAACTCTAAAAGGCCCACAAACAATATCAAGAATAGTATTAGAGCCAAACCGGTTTGGCTCAGTGGATGGAGCGTTGGCCTGCGGACTGAAGGGTCCCAGGTTCGATTCCGGTCAGGGGCATGTGCCTTGGTTGCGGGCACTTCCCCAGTGGGAGGTGTGCAGGAGGCAGCTGGTTGATGTTTCTCTCTCATCGATGTTTCTAGCTCTCTGTCACTCTCCCTTCCTCTCTGTAAAAAATCAATACAAATATATTTTAAAAAAATAATAGTATTAGTGAATGAGAATGGGAGAGGAAGGGATTAAGACTCTTAGTATATGCATATATTTGTAAGGCTAATTGTGGGGATGGCTGAAAATGATATGAAGAGTATACATGGAACATCTAGTTAGTTTCACAAATACAGAATGCAGTGAGGGGTGGACTTAGAAAAACTGTGTACTTTGCTGTGTCTGGAAAGTTTATAGCTAGGCATATAAAGAAAAATAATTAATACTTATTGAATATTTGGATAAATAAATAATCACATGCATGTTAAATTAAATCAATGAAATAGACATTGTTTGATGTTTTGTTATTGTTATTAAAAATGAATAATTTGTTACACAAACATACAGTAATTATATAAAATATGCTTACATCTCATTAATGACAATTTAAAATATTAACCCTATGATAAAAATAACCCAAAAAACATGAATTAAAATATTAAACAATCTGTTTAATTTTTTATGTTCAATTGAATAAAAGTAATAAGCTTATATTCAAAAATGAATTATCCTATCACAACACTTTATAAACTATGCAGTAAAGGTACATTTAATTTTTTTCAATCACAAAATAATTGTTTGTAAAATATAAGTAAAATTATGTTCAA
>NW_006298036.1:15801-17296 GCF_000327345.1 Myotis davidii
AGCACTGTATAATATGTATCAAGGTTGACAAGGCAGTAAGAAATACTCTGATATGCTATATTACTATACTTACAATAACAATGATAAATACGCATAAATTGTTGAAATGAATTTATTTATAGCATATTTTTTGGATTTTTTATTTTAAAATATCATCAATTAAATTATGTAAATTAAATATGAGGTTACTTTTTATTAATTTTCTTTAATTTACTTATAATAAGTGGGAATTTGATAAATAAAGATCTTATTTTCTAGTCTCAGAAACTCAGATGTTATATGTTAGTAAACAGCATGTAATATAGCATGTAATCTCATATTAGAGTGTTTAAAATGAGAAATCATAAATAGTTAAGTTCCCAAGTCAAATTTTAACATGTGTCTGAGATAATGCATTTTATTCTAGGGAAACCATGCAGTTCTGTCTTGTCGTCTATCAATAGTTCCAACTTGATATTCTCCACATTCCTGGTGACAGGCATACCTGGGCTGGAAGCTGTGCACATCTGGATCTCCATTCCCATCTGTTCCATGTTCTTCATGACCTTGGTGGGCAACATGACCATCATGACTGTTATCTGGCGAGAACAAACCCTCCATGTGCCTATGTACCTCTTCTTGGCCATGCTAGCAGCCTCTGATGTGGGTCTGTCCCTCTTCACCTTCCCCACAATGCTGAGGATCTTCTGGCTGGATGCTCGTGAGCTCACCGTCTCTGCTTGTTTCACCCAAATGTTTTTTATTCATACCTTCCAAGATTTTGAGTCTGCTATCATATTGGCAATGGCCTTTGATCGTTTTGTGGCTATATCTCGTCCATTGCACTATTCTTCCATCCTTACCCATAGTGTAATTGCCAAGATAGGTCTGGCCATTGTAGGCCGAGCCATGATAGCACAAGTGCCCCTTCCTATCCTCTTGAGGTGGCTGTGTTTTTGTCGCTCCAATGTACTTTCTCATTCCTACTGTCTGCATCCCGACATCCTAAAGCTCTCCTGCTCCAACACAAGGATAAATAGCATTGTTGGCCTCTTTATGGTTCTTTCCAACATGGGACTTGATTTTCTCCTTGTCCTTCTTTCTTACATGTTGATTCTGAAAACTGTACTAAGCATTGCATCTCATGGTGGCCGCCTCAAGGCTCTCAGCACCTGTATTTCCCACCTCTGTGCTGTGATCCTCTTCTCACACCCATGATCTGCCTGTCGATACTTTACCGAGCTGCTCCCAGGCTTCCCAAAGCCATCTACGTACTAATGGCCAACATGCACTTTCTTATTCCTCCTGTGATGAACCCCATTGTGTATGTAGTGAAAACCAAGCAAATATGAGACAAAATCCTAAAACTCTTCAACAACAAAAAAAGGAACCAAAAATCCTGAACAGCATTAATTAACTTTTGGGAAATAGAGTAACAATAGATGCTCATTATTCCAATTCTTTTGACTGAAAGGACTTTTATTTATTTATGTACATAAAGAAACAAAGAAGTAAA
>NW_006298036.1:17478-18050 GCF_000327345.1 Myotis davidii
TTACTTGTTATCATCTGTGTATATATATCACCCTTGATAGACTGATATTTATTTAGTGAATACCTACTTTATTTATTTTTACTTTTTGAGGTACTGGAGATTACATAATTAAACAAAGTTCTCACCTTTTCGTGGTTTGTTTTCTTGATGCTATTGTTGTCAAAGTAAGGAGCAACAGATAAAAAACAAACAAGTGAATAGCTAATACTGAAAAGAACTATAAAGCCATGAAACAACGTCAACAATCTCCACCTAAATCTGTACCAACATTGTCCTGGCCAGGTGGCTCACTTGATTGGAGCATCGTTCGATACACTGAAATGTTGTGGGTTTAATTCCTGGTCAGGGCACATACCTAGCTTTTGGGTTCGATTCCCAGGAAGGGGTGTGTGGTAGGTAATCAATAGATGTTTCTCTCTCTCTCTCTCTCTCTCTCTCTCTCTCTCTCTCTCTCTCTTTCTCTCACACACACAAGAAAAATCAGTAAACATATCCTTGGGTGAGGATTAATAATAAAATTGTACCAACGTTTCTATTGACAGTCTCTAAATCTCTAGTATAATGTTCTTTCA
>NW_006298037.1:0-12785 GCF_000327345.1 Myotis davidii
ACACGTCCGTTTATACCTCCGCCATTTTTCCACTCCCGGTTTTCAATATCTTGCTCTCTCTCTTCTCCTTCTGGTACCCCCAAAATGAGAATGTTGGTATGCTTGAAGTCATCCTAGGGGTTCCTTACACTATCTTCATATTTTTGGATTCATTTTTCTTTTTGCTTCCTCTGAGGTATTTGATATGTTAAATGATAATTATTTTATTATCATTTAACATATCAAATCCCTCAATGATCTGGTTCCTTCTTCTCTCTCAAGCCTTATTTCCTGTTATGCTCTGTTTTGTACCTCACCTCTGTGATTTTTTACTGTGAGTGATCTTCCCTTCCCACCCCCTAAAACCAGGTTAATATTTTACTCATCCTACAAGGATTAGTTTAGGTGTTATCTCCTTCAGGAAAATGTTTCTGATCATCTGAGTGTAAGTGAATGCACTATTATGTGCTCCCATAACGCAGTCTCTCTTGTCGCATCCCAATACCTAGCACAGTGCCTGACACATTGTAAGTGTTCAAAAATATGTTGAACAAAAAAATAAATGAATAAATTGATACATGAGTGAACTTTAGTGGTTTTGGCAAGCAGTTGCCTGAGTACGTTTTATATGGAAGACAGCTTGTTAGGGGAGAGATCAGTGGAGGTTGATAGTAATATCCTAATGGGTATGAGATATCTCATTGTAGTAGAGATTGGATGTGATAAAGTATACCCTTGGGAAATATGGGTTTTAACTATACAGGTCCACTTATATTTGATTCTTATCAATAAATATGTACAATACTATAAATGTATTTTCTCTTTCTTATGATTTTTCTTAATAACATTTTCTTTTCTCTAGCTTACTTTATTGTAAGAATACAGTATGTAATACATGTGACACATAAAATATGTGCTAATCAACTGTTTAGGTTATCAGTAAGTCTTCCAGTCAACAGTAGGCTATCAGTAGTTAAGCTTTTGGGGAGTCAAAAGTCATATGTGGATTTTTGACTGTGGGTTTTTGGCTTCCCTAATCTCTGAGTTGTTCAAAGGTCAATGGTACTTTTTATCTGTGAAGTGTATCAAAAGTTATTTAATGTTGGGTAAAACATGGTGAATCTCTAGACTTCTTGACAGCTTTCAGTTAATCACTACTTTTTGAGCACTAGCTACAGGACATAATTTGTTAAATTTTAAAAGTAATCTAGTCCATTTTGTTACACTAGCTATGACTGTTTATCTTCATTACACATAATTATGGTTGGTGTGCTGGCCCCAGTGTTGGTGGATTCTATTTTGCCATGATATTAATATACAAACCACCCTCTCAAAACAAACAAACAAACAAACAAACAAACAAACAAACAAACAAAAGACTTCCAATAGTCAGTAGCTTCCAGTGCTTTCTTGATTTGTGATTGAGGGACTTTAATGTGTTCTAACAATTCCTGAAAAGGCAGTAAGTGTGATGAAAACTTCATGTCACAATTTGTCTTTGTACATGTTCAAGCATGGGTTACTCCTCTCAGCTCATAGTGATAATTAGAAGATTCTTTTTTTAGAAAGCACAAAACATGCATCTGGTTTTAATGCACAGAATCATATTTTAGACTTTCAAATATTTCAAATCTGGCTTCATGACCATATTATTTTCAATGACTCCATGATTTTCTTAAAGGATCTCTAAAACAAAAACAAGATGATCATTTTACTTTATGCTATTAAATGTACTTTATCTATCCCAGTCTGTTGCTGTGGAGATAGAGACAACACAGGAGCCTTGGCAGTATGACAAGCAATTAAGATACCAAGATGTTTAGCCATGTATGAGTATTTTCTCACAGCAAGACCTCAAAGCTTAGCTTGCCACTGACATTGTTAGTCACTGAATCAATTACACAAGATGAGTTTGACAGGTGTAATTATATATTTCTATGGTGATTATGTATGGCCTGCCATAGAAACCAGCAAGCCTGTTACTTTGAACTCATTTAAGCAGTCACTTGTCTAGCAAAGTATTTGGAGTTGTAGAACCTCTTTGGAGAGAAGGAAATCCAAAACAAAGTCAAAATCCATTGTCAATTCTAACTAATGTCATTGGGTTTAGGAACATTGGCATTGTCATTGGAATGATGTCCAGCTTCCAGGTGATTGATTACTCCCTCATGTGTTCTAGAAACTATCTATGTGTGGTTATATGAGACTGAAGTGAAGACAACAATTGATAGTAAAAAAAAGTACCAGATGTTTTACTAAAATCAGATCCAGGTTAGTAATCTGTTTAGAAATCCAGTGCAATTTTTTAATTCAAATTATTTTTGTTTGTATAAACAATTTATGTCTGTTTTCATCAATTCAGATTCTATGGGAGGAAAAACCCAGACAGCAGCAGTTGAAGACATTACTTGTTTTCTACATGCAATGTCCCTGTTAGTTTAGTTAAATTTGCTTTGGGAGATCATTCTTTTTATATTCCCATTTCCCCCTAAGTGAGGTTTTTTTTTAAAAGGTGGAATTAAACCAAATCAGCCTTAAAGTATTTCATAGAAAACAAGGGGGTTGATTTAAGAAATGTAATTGTCTTTTTAATCTCCCTCCGGTTTCACCAAGGCATCCCTCAAAGGCAGGATATTTTAGTCATTAATGAAATCTTAATTAGCATATGTCTAGATCAGTGTTCAGTGCTGATCTGGGTCAAAGGCACCTATGATGCATCTGCATTACCAGAGGGTTAAGTTGAGTTCTGCAAATTAGGTCTGTGTTCCATGTGTGAGCATATTGGAAAATATCCAGCAGAGATCAGCAAATGTATAGACTGTACTCATGTTGTCACGTCCGTTCTCAACTGTCCTCCAAAATTCTCCGAACATGAAAGAAATGTAAAACAAACAAACAAAAACTTGGAAAGAGAACAAACCTGATTAGCCAAAATATGCCATTTATTATGCCAAGCTTTGCCAGTTTTTAACAATATTCTGGCACACTTAACTAATAAAGTTATATATTAAAAAGGATTGTATTGCCCAGCTGGTGTTGTCCAGTGGTTGAGCATTGACCCATGAACCAGGAGGTCAAGGTTTGATTCCTGTTCAGGGCACATGCCCAGGTTGTGGGCTCAATTCCCAGTGCGGGGCGTGCAGGAGGCAGCAGATTGATGATTCTCTCTCATTGATGTTTCTATCTCTCTCTCCCTCTCCCGTCCTCTCTTTGAAGTCAATAAAAACATATATATTTTTTAAAAGGATTGTATTTATTGAGTAAATACTATTTGTCTAGCACTATCATGGGCACTGAAGGAGAGGCTAATGAACTTTACTTAGGACATATGCCTTGAGGAAACTGAGTTTAGATACAAAGAGGAGACATATAAAACTGCTCAACTAACTGCTTGCTAAACTGAGAAGTGCAAATTAGAACTACTATTGGCCTTTATAGAAGGAGGAGATTAATGCAGCTATAACAGTCAGAAAAGGTCAGTTACCTCCTGAAGCAGGAGCCAGAGGCTGTGGATATTTATGGGCAAAGGAAAAATGAAGGCATTTCCTTTGTCAGGAACAGCATGAAGCAAGGGTTAAAGTCAGCAGTAAAAGTATTGGGTTTAGGTACCAGTGAAGAAACCTTCCTAGTTGGATGAGAGGGTTTGTGTTTGTGAGTATTGAGAGATGAGTTGAGGTTTCAGAGAGAGGGTGGGTGGAGCTTGCACCCACTGGAGTCTGAATTTTATTGTGTAGGCAAATGTGAGCCACTGAAAGTATTTGCAAAGAGCAATACAAACAAAATGAGTGTTTTCAGATGAATGCTTGGGTGGGTGTACAGCATCTGTTCTCCAAGTGTTGTACCTGGACTAGTGGTGTCCAGAGCACCCAGGAACTTGTTAGAAATACTAATTCTTGAGATCTGTCCCAGACCTACTGAATCAGAAATTCTGAGGGGAGAGGGGCAAAAGTCTGGGGTTTAACAAGCCCTACATCTGATTCTGATGGATTCTCAAGTTTGAGAACCACTATATTAAGGGATATCAAGTAGAAGACTTTTACATAATTGAGTTCCTGAACAATAAGGACCTAGATTAGGATCTCCATCTCACTAGTTGAATAGGCCACTCATGTGAGAGCTAAAAAGGTAATCTACATGTTTTCTCATCTGTGAAGTAATTATCTGATTGATGGACATAGGCAATGATGTATACAAAATAAATTTTAGATATATATTACCAGTGGTGGTGGCTGGGATCAGGGCTGGCAAGCGGGTGGCACCAGGCCAACACGGGTGCAAGTGGGGGCCCCACAGATGGCGACCAGCAGTGGCAGTGGGGGGCGGGGCAAGTGGGTGGGGCCAGGCCAAGGTGGGGTATCCTGCGGAGCTGCAGGGTTGTGAGGCTGGGGGCGTGAGCTAGTGCCCGATCTCTGCAGGCCACCCTGAGGGAGCCCACCCATGCATGAATTTCGTGCACTGGGGCTCTAGAATATGATAAAGTAGGGGAGCCAATGAATACAATGGTTTGATTACTGAAAATTTTAGAGATCTCTGCCTAGCTCACCAGGAAGCCATTTATCTTGCTCCCATGTTTTCTCTCTCATCTATATCATTTTAATATCCTCCAGGTTTTTTGACAGAGACTAGTCATGACTAATCTATATAACACTTCTGGAAATTCTTGTCTCTCTGATAACTTGCTGTTAATTTCTCCAATGCTATTTTTTATGGTTGCCATGTGTTTTGGATTTCCTTATGGTTAAGTCATGTTTATTGCATTTAGGAGTTTGAGATGGTACCAGACCAGCTTGTCAGTCCAGTCAATGGAGGGCTGGACATGGGGATGTAGAAAGGAACATCAGAAACTGGAAGTTTAACATTGGGAAATCAAAGCAGTTAAGTTGGTGATTTTGTGTAGTCTTTCAGTTATTTTGTCAAACTGAAGGCAAATGAGTGTCTTAACACTTAAAGAGTAGTATATAGAACTTTGCGGGTCAAAAGTCCAGAGTTCGAATCTCAACTTTGCCACGTATTGAAATATGTGACCTTTAGCAAGTTACTTAGTCTCCCTGGACTTCAGCTTTCTCATTTGTAAAGTTGGGTTTGTTGGTTTTTCCAAGGGTAATTGTATACCTTTGCAAAATCTAGAATGCCATACTAGGTTATCTGCTAATATAATTGTTCACTAAAGTTTCAATGATATGATATTTAATTAGGCAGCAGAGGCTATCAGAATAGCAAAGCCAATCCATGTCTTCCCATGACTTTATGTAGATACCTTGAACCTAAGCCACCTAGTTACAGTTGGTACCATTTCCTCTGATTCACTGAGTCGTGTCCCTTGATGGTTGAGTAAAATGTGAGGGTAGTTTCACCTTTATAATGAATTGTTCTGGAAGTCCTGGAGTTCATTATTTTCCCTAATTTGGCTAGAACTCCAAAATATTTGACATTCAAGGATGTTTTGACAACAGGCAAATAGGAATTTTGCTAAGTTTAAAGAGAATAACAGGATGTCCCAATTCAAAATTTTGCAGAGATTTCATTCAGGAGGCAGTGTGGTATCCAAAAGAATATTGGATTTCAAAGAAAACAGTTTGAATCCTGATTTGATCTACTATTTGAGGCTTAGTCTTCTAATCTGTGAAATAGGTATTATATTTGAACCTACCTCATAGGTTGTTTGTGAGAATTACATTAGAGAATATATGTACAAAAATCTTGCACAATGTCTGCAAATTCTGTTCTTTTATTCAAGGACTCATTCCTTAGATACAGAGTTACCATGAGTTCTCAGGACCTTTCCTTTCATAGGCTCCCAAAGTTCTTGGATTCCATAGTATGGGAATATTTTGGAAGGACAAATGGTTCTGAGACTTAGTATAATGAATAACACTGTTAGGACAATTATTGAGAATCTGGGGACTCAATAAATTTTTACTCCATATTTTTCAAGTATAATATCTGCAACATATAAAAGCTACTAATTGCATGCAGTACTTTACACTAGAATTTGAGATTCTCTATGATCTCACCCTACCTATCATGAATTTGATTTCCCAGTATTTCTCTGAATTCTGTTCTTGTCAAAGTGATTTATTCCTTGTTCCCCAAACATACCAAGCATGTTTCTACTTCTACATCTTTGTTCAGGCTATCCCCCACTATAGAATGTCTATTTTCTTCCTTCATACTTGTGTAGAAGTTTCATTCTTAAGATGTAGTTTCAGGAGTGCCTTTTTCATAGAGCCTTGTCTGATCACATCATCCCCTAGGGCAGTGGTTCTCAACCTTCCTAATGCCGCGACCCTTTAATACAGTTCCTCATGTTGTGGTGACCCCTAACCATAAAATTGTTTTTGTTGCTACTTCATAACTGTGATTTTGCTACTGTTATGAATCATAATGTAACTATCTGATATGCAGGATGTATTTTCATTGTTACAAATTGAACATAACGAAAGCATAGTGATTAATCACAAAAACTATATGTAATTATATATGTGTTTTCTGATGTTCTTAGGCAACCCCTGTGAAAGGGTCGTTTGACTCCCAAAGGGGTCGTGACCCACAGGCTGAGAACCACTGCCCTAGGGGGATCAAGTTGTCCCTCCTAACTCCTATAGCATTATTATCCATGATGGTTGAATGAAAGGGATGTTTGAATGAATGATCAATACTTACACCAATCTGGAACTAACCCAGGTCCTGGGTAAGAGAGTGTGCTGGGTGGGAAGACCTCTTTCACACATTTTTGAGCACTTATTTTGCATCAGGCACTTTTCCAGATAGTTTACAAATTCCAACAGTGAAACCCTTACCATAGACTGCTTTGAGTTGTGGTTATTTGTGTTCTTACCAATCTTTCACCTTCACATCCTCAAGAACCCAAATGTAATTCCTTTTTGTACCTCCCAGCATTTGGCACAATGAATGTCATATAATAGGTGCTAAATAAATGTTAAACAAATAAATACAAGAATAAATGAATGAAATCATGCAAGTTTCAAGATGTAGCCTTTAATGCCTTCCAATTTTTCTTCCAGAAAAGGACAGAGCAAGCCCCCATTTAACATTTCAGTCAAAGATAAAAAGACCCATGTCTTTCAGCTGGTCATTGCACTGCCCTTTTGTGCCTGACTTTATGAAGTTGTTAAAAAAGTTTTCCTTGGAAAACTTTCACCAAGAAACTACCTAATGGGAGCCAGCTGCAGCCCCAGGTTTTATGAACACTTTGATAGAAACCACATTAAATAGCAACACTGGTTCACATATCAATTTGCCATATTAAACCGCAGCTTGGAACCAATATAACCTCAATAAATTTTAAGAAAAAAGGAAAAACAAACAAACAAACAAACAAAGAACAGCTTGGGCATGTGGGAAGTTCATGTGTTATTGACTTTTCATTATCACTTCAGAAAATATGTCTTGGTCTGTCATTAGCAGAAATAAAGCAGAATAATCTCAAAGTGCCTTAAAAAATTGAACTTGGTCACAACCCCCCACACACCCATCTTTAGAGTTCAGTGAAGTAGGAGAGGGCGAGAGATTACCAGAGAAATACTCAAAGGGTTCCATAAGTGGTAGTAGCAGTTGGCTGTTTCTTCTCATTGCAAGCTTTGGTAGCTGTGTGGCCTCCCCAGTACTGATGTATTTTTTTTCTTTTGCTGATTGCCATTGCTTTGGTATTTCCCTTTGGTGAAGTCTCTGAATTTCATTGATTCCAGATGTCTCACCCTTTTGCCTCTGTTGGCACCCAAGTGGGAGAGGTTACAAATGGCCCAGCAACCCCTTACTAGATCCACGTGGAGAAAAAATAAATGTGTCTTTTGAGCCATGGAGATTATTACCCTGATACTTCAAGGGTAAATCACTTAAGTTGGATGAACTTTAGTATCTGCATTTGTAACACTGGGATAAATAGTACCTTATATGATTGTCAATATGCTTTGAACAATGGGTAAGAACATACGTTTAGAGCCAAGCAGATATGGGTTTTTCTCTTAGCTCTCCTACAACTTGTGTGACTTTCTCTAGACTTCAAAATTTTCATCTGTAAATCAGACATAAATAATCACTTCATGGGGCTGTGGTGAAGATTAAATGAGATAATGTATATAAAGTGTCTGACACATAGTAAGTACACTATAATGACAACTACTGTGTTTATTTTATAAGAAAGATAAGAGGACAGGGTATGTATATGAATAATATGTCAGAAATTTATGATGAAAGATTACCTTAATTCAGTGGTTTTCAATGATGGGTAATTTTGCCCTCCGCCCCACCCCCCCAACCCAGTGGACATTTGCCAATGCCTAGAGATATTTTTGATTGTTATGACTGGGAGAAAGTGCTACTGGGATAGAGTGAGTCAAGGCCAGAGATGCTGCTAAACATTTTGCAAGCATAAGGCCACCCTCACCAACAAAAAGTTATCTTCCCCAAATTGTTAATAGTGCTAAGGTTGAGAAATCCTGCTCTAATTTGAGAAATGCAACTTACTGAGCTTACTGGGACTTTTAGTAAGACATTTGAATTAGTGGTTTAGCCTCATATAATTCTCTTTTCTCCCCCTTCAATTTATGGGAACTATGTACTATAAAATACCAAATTAAATTATGATCAAAGATTCCATTGAGGATCATGGTACAGTTTCCTTTGCAATAGTATTGCCTAGAATGCCCTATCTCCATTTATTGTCATATTCTGTTTTCCCCAAAATACAGGTAATTAGATTATTTCTGAACTTATACTCTAACTCTTCTCACCCTGAATCAAATAAACAAGGTTGCTGTACCTCTACAGGGCAAACAAACTCCATCCAATTCCCCCTGAGATTATTTCCTTTCCTTTGAAGACAGTAGAGGCACAAATGAGAAACTGCAGCCCCTTAGAACTAGGTCTCAAGTGAATAGACAGGATTCACTTTGTGGAGGTTGTTTGGCTCTGCAAGAGAGTCTGCCTTGAAAACAAAAATAATTTATAATAGCTATCAATATTCCTAAAGGATTTTAAAGCAGTATATAAGATATAAATACAGACTGGAATTACAAGCAAGAGGAATCATGCTAGGAAGAACCAATATGATAACTTGAAATGAAATGATAAATTTAGCTTGGGGCTTACTGGTTACCCAAGGTAAAAATGGAAATATGAACCCAGTGTTCTAAAAAAAGAAACAGAAGAAAGAAAACTGGATTTAAAAAAAAAGAGAGATTTGCCTGGCTGGTGTGGCTCAATAGTTGAGCATCAACCCATGAACCAGGATATCAGGGTTCAATTTCTGGTCAAGGCACATTCCCAGGTTGAGGACTAGATCCCCAGTGGGGGATGTGCAGGAGAAGCTGATCAATGATTCTTTGACATCATTGATGTTTCTCTTTCCCCCTCTTCCTTCCTCTCTCTGAAATATATATTAAAAAGAGAGAGAAGTTTTTCTGCCTTAGAACCAGATTTCAGGTATACCTTATCTCATGAAATCCTGCATAATAAAGAGGGAATATGTAAACTGACCATCACTCTGTCACAAAGATGGTGGCACCCACATTGGAGTCAGAGGGTTTCCCTAACACAAGATGGCAGTGCCCACATTGGAGGCAGGGCGTTTCCCTAACACAAGATGGCTACACCCACAGTAGAAGCTGAGTTCCCATAACGAGTCTTAATGAGCAATCAGCAGGGACCTGAGGCTGCGCCCCTGCCTAGTGGGGCTTGACAGGGGACCTCAGGCTGAGTGCTCAGCCTGGCAGGGCTTGATGGGGACCTCAAGGCATGCTCCCCACCCTGGCCCAGGCGGGGGGCCCTCACCCCCCTGCTTGGGGCTTGACAGGGGACCTCAGGCTGCACCTCCCACCCTGGCGCCAGGCCAGGGGACCTCAGGCAATGCCCCCCACTCAGCAGGGCTTGACGGGGGACCTCAGGCCATACCCCTGGCCCCAGCACCAGGCCGAGGGACCTCAGGCTGTGGCCCCCACCTGGCAGGGCTTGATGGGGGACTTCAAGGTGCACATCCCAGCCCCAGTGCTGGGCGGGGGGACCTCAGGCCATGCTCCCTACCCCAGTGCCAAGCCAGGGGTCCTTAGGCTACACCCTTTGCCTTGGGACCTGAGGCCACATCACCCGCCTGGCAGGGATTGGTGGGGGACCTCAATGTGTGCCCCCCGCCCCAGTGCTGGGCTGGGGGGACCTCAGGCTGCTCCCCTCACCCTGGGCTGGGGGACCTCAGGCCACGCCCCCTGCCCAGCGGGACTTGACAAGGGTGGGAACAGCCAGGTCTGCATCTAGCCCAATGGGGATGGGGTCAGCCAGATCTGGGTCTCCCGCAACTTCGATGTGCACATGGGTGGGCGGACACTTGACTCTGGGTCCCGTGGTATGCCCCAGACTCTGACAGGAGGAAGATTTTCATATACATTTTACTAATTTTCTTTCATCTCTGACACTTCTATTATAGAGAAAGGGCAAATAGTCATATTAAAATATTTCCTCTAATTAATCCCCTTTTAATGTGCATGAATTTCATGCATCAGGCCACTAGTATGATATAAAGAGAATTGTATGTAGCATTGCATTGGTTTTGGTAGAGAATGACTTCAGTGGCTCAATCTTGAATAATTTAAGGTTTAATAACTGCATTGTTACATGTACCTAAGATAAATTAATTAAGATAAATTACTTTCTGGTTATGTATTTAATTTGGTATAAAATTAGACCTTGAAGAGTCTAAAGATTAGGTGGTCAACATGTCCTTTAATATTACTTAACTAAATTGTGTTTTCTACTTGGTAAAATAGCTTTTTATTCAAAATGAAACTATTCAGTGAATGACTAAGGTACAGCTCTGGGGATGAAAAGAGCTATAGCCTTAGATTTTGATTATTACTGTCAGAATAGTCTAGGATACACTGTGATAACAAACACCACCCAAATCTTAGTGGATTAACACAACACAACTATTTTGGCCATTCATGCTACATGTCAAGCATGGGTCAAGTTTGCTCTGTGTAGTCACTCCATAGCATCAACTCAGCACCATGCTTCAGGGATTACCAGGCCAGGGCAAGAGAGCTCTGGAAGCTCTTAAATGAGAACAATTAAATGCTTTTACATAGGATTAACACATAGCATTTTCACTCACACATCATTGGTCAAAGCAAGTCACATGGTCATGCCTAACTTCAAAGGGACTAGGGTTTGCATTCTTCAGTTGTGAACATTTCTTCTCCTAGATAAGAACTACATTTTGTTCAGCAGTTATAATGCCTATCAGAATTGATAACCAGCCACTTGACAGAGTTGGCATTCTGTTTTGTAAATTAAGCAGTGTTCCTGGTGCTCTCACACAGGTGGGTGGCCATCCCAAATCTGCATAGGACTGGACTTCAGGGATGTCTGCCATCAAAGCCATTTTCTGCTAAAATATAACTTTGGAGCCTCTCAATTGTCTGTTTTAAAATCTACTACTCAAACAGTTTAGTTCTCTCTGACATGTCACTCCCATTCCCACTGGTTTAAAAATGGGGAGATGTTCTCAATACCTGAACTATAAGATGATCACTTAAATCTCTTCCATGACTGATAGTTTAGGAAGGAAGATTCTTTGGATAGTCAAACAGGCCCATGAGACTGTCTGACTTTCTAAGGACTTTTTTAGGTCCTAGTAGCAGAGGCAAGTTTGGTCCACAGGTCATGCAGTTTTGTGCTTTTTAACTTCACTCTTTATAGGCCTCTGACTTAAAAATGCACCTGTGATGCAAGTTGGTTCTGCTCCTTACAACTTGTTGGAATAAAATGAGGTGGGATTGGGATTCTCATGTCAATATAACAGTTTAGGGTAAACTTTAAGCAGACAGCCTAGCAGCCTTCTACCCTTTTCCTGCTGCCATCCTCCAAGTTACAGAAAGTGAGTTGTATACATGACTGCCACAACACACTAAATGATGTGCCATAGTAATTATGGAAGTATTCGCAGTGCTAGACTTTTTGAAAGGAATGACATTACAGTTGTTATTCTTTTTTAAAATATATTTTTATTTATTTCAGAGAAGAAGGGAGAGGGAGAGAAAGAGAGAAACATTGATGATGAGAGAGAATCATTGATCGGCTGCCTCCTGTATGCCCGCAACCCAGGAATGTGCCTTTGACGAATCAAACTTGGGACCCTTCAGTTCACAGGCCAATGCTCTATTCACTGAGCCAAATGAACTATGGCTACAGTTGTTATTCTTTGTTATTGAATTTACTCAATTGTCTGCATTCCACAAACCACATTCTTTATTGATGTACAAAAATTACTTAATCTTATCATATTCTTTAGAATATACAACATGGTACAGGACAGCTACACCTAGCTGACTTAGCTGTCAAAAATTTCCAGTTGTATTTTATACAATTGTTCTTCCTCCTCCTATAATCAGGAGTGTGTGAGAATGCTTCTTTTAGAGCAGCGATTCTCAACCTGTGGGTCGCGACCCCTTTGGCGGTCGAACAACCCTTTTACAGGGGTCACCTAAGACCATCCTGCATATCAGATATTTACATTATGATTCATATCAGTAGCAATATTACAGTTATGAAGTAGCAACGAAAATAATTTTATGGTTGGGTCACAACATGAGGAACTGTATTTAAAGGGCCAGAAGGTCGAGAACCACTGTTTTAGAAGGAACTTGGAGAAAGAAAACAGGACCTTAACAAGTGAAATTTATTGGGAGCACAAGAATTATTAGACTTTCCAGGAAAATGCAGGGAGAGGGAGACATGAAGGAGAGTGGATAGGAATGAAGGGACTTGTAGATCAGAAAATATACATATATATATAT
>NW_006298037.1:12847-24412 GCF_000327345.1 Myotis davidii
GGAGAAAAGGAACTCTCAGTAAAGGCTTAGTCCATAATATCCATTCTGTAAATCTAATTTGCTGAAGTAACTGGCCCCACTACACTACCTTCTACCTCCTTCAACCTTTTTTTTTTTTTTAATATAACTGCTACCAAATGGCTTCAGTTTTTAATTCTTTACTTTCTGTTTTACGGCTTACAGCTTCATACAAAAGTGTGAGTGCCCTCTCCAGATGGACTGTGCACCTCATTTGGGAAGAAGGGTGGCCAATTTTCATCATCTGGGCCTTTAAGAACTCTCTAGGTAGCCCTAAAATACATAAAAGTGCAAATGGTTGACAGGAAATTTAGCAATGTCTCTTGCTGAACAGTCAGAGTTTGGACTTTAGTCAGTTCATTTTTCTTTTACTGTTGGTTAAAACTACCAGCATTGCAGGCGGGCTAGAATATAGTTGAGGGAGGAGGGGAGTGAGGGGCTGAGAAGTGGCGGGAGAGGCAAGCACAGAGCATAAGTCTGCTCTTTCTAGGTGAAGCTTTATTCGGAAATTGCTTTAGTGCAGATTTTCCCAGCAATTCTGGGTGCTTCATTCTGATTTTGGCCATATGGCTCTGCTCATGAAATTCCTCAGGTTCTTCCAACTGATGTTTTCCCACCACCGTGACCACAAATTGACTACTTGCTTTGCCTAGAGCTTTTAATTGGTTTAAATAATAAACTCCCCAAGTCTTTGTTTGTTGGCACACAGAACTGAGCACACAATTGCAAATGAGTTGTGCAACCTGCTTTGATTCAGTTATTAGTCATTGCTCTTAATTGTTTTTACAATGTCCACCTGAGCGATCAGGAAATGAAGCGCTGCCTCACACTTCAAGCAAGTTGCAAAGGGCCTAACTATGGTATTTCCTTATTGACTGTTCTCTTGCCTAGAAAGAGGCTGTGTTCAGATGTTGTGGCTTGGAAGGCGGACGCCGCACAGCTGAAATCAAACTTTGGCATTTTAAGTCAATTCCTGACTGACTCTGGGAAGTGATGGAGACAGATTAAGCTCTGTAGAATAAAAAGGGACAGACCCCCAACTGGACACTGAAGCCCCGGTCACATCATAGCATAAACACGGAAAACATGACCATGACTTTGGGATAAAGAGCTTTCCTCTTGTCTCAAAAGAGACGTTTTTGTTTAAGGCGTTTTTGATTTGTTTTATTTTGCTTAGCTCTCGTTTATTTTCTTACATCATTGGTGCAGATGGAAGATTAGCCATGCCTTTGGTTTTTTTCTTTGGTTCTGTTGTATTTCCCTTTGGTGATCAGGTCTCTGAACTTTTGAAACAGAACTATAGCAACTATATAGATGTTTTGCTTGAAGAGACGTTTGTTTTTCCATTTGAGAAGTTTTTATGACAGTTACCACATGGACAGTTTCCTGTGTCAGGAATTTACTGAACACCCCTCCCCCAAGTCACCTACCACCTACGCCATGTCACCTTAGTGATTTTTATCAGGACTCAGTTTAAGGGGCTGTTCCTCTTAGAACACCTCATGACCAGCCCTCCACCTCACATCCCAGCCTGACTTAATGATAGCAACTTTTTACCTTTTTACCTTTATGCCCACCATACCTTGAACAGACCTCTAACATAACTCCATTTGAGTTATTTGTTGGTATTTTCCTCCCTTACTGTTACAGTGCGAACCCCCAAGGCAGAAGCCAAAAAGAAGTGAGCACAGGGCCTATTGAGGCCATGTGATCTACAGGCGAGGACAAAGGCCACAGAATTTGGAGTCGTTCTGACCTAACCTTGGATCCCAGCTCTGCAGATGAATAAACTTGATGAATTTAGGCTATTTATCTCTTGGAACCTTTATCTCTTAATATGCAAAGCAGAATCATGAGATTTACCTTGTGAGGTTCTGGGGAGAGTTCAATGAAATATTGAAGATCAAGAATATAGCACCATACTTGGCACAGAGCAAGTACTCTGGAAATGGCTGATCCTATAGGAAACCATCCTTGCTCCCCTCCCAGAGAAGAATTCTCTCTCATCTTATTTATACCCTGCCCAGCTTCCCCTTCCTTGGCTCTCATAAACCCTAAGATAATATGGTTGATTTCTCTCAATTCCACTTTGTCAACCACCTGGTTGGGAGCAGTCCTTTGCAGCCTCTTAAGTCCCCATTTTGGTGTCCCCTGCCTCATATTATCATTAGATACACCCACCTGCAACATAAAACTGTATTGAACTGATAAATATCACATGATCTCACTCATTTGTGGAATATAATGAACAACATAAACTGATGAACAAAAATAGAACCAGAGTCATAGAAGCTATTGAACTTACATGGCCTCTTTCATCATGATGACCCTAAAGTGATTTGTAGGTATAATGAGCTATGACAGGAAGAGATTATGCTTAAAAGAATGTTCCCTTCTCAAGTATGTATAGGTGTCTGCTGCGTCCTCTACTTCCCTTCTGAGGATTGATCCTGCATATTAGCATCATTTCAGAGGGTATACAGTAAGAAAACACATTCTAAACTTTTTTTCAATACTACAATTCCCAAACTGGTTTCACAATATGCTTACTAACTTCTTCAAGAAATTATGTTTTCTGCAGATCATGCTTTGGAAAATTCTGGCTATGGTGATATTTTTCGTTGTTAATGGAGCTGTATGATGGTGAGATGGAAAATAACTAATGTAAGGACTTGTGGAGAGTGTAGGGTGTTCAGCCTGCTCCTATGTCCCAATACCACATCTTAATGACAAATACCAGCTCATTGGTATTCTCAAGGGTCTATGTCCCAAACTTTTCTTGGATTCTACTTTTCTGCTCTTGATCCTTGCAGTTCTCGATCTCTTGCCTGGCTCCCTTCCCATGGCCTCACTTCTCAGATATGTACCTTTGGTACTGGTCTTAGATCCCCTCCTCAGTTTAGATTGGCACTCAACCCTGGACTTAATTTTGCCTCTGGACATTAAAGATAATGAACCTTTGCAATCCATCCAACTCAGCTTTCTCTAGAAAGAGAACCAGACATGTCGGCAGGTCATCCCAGAGGCATTACACTAATAGAAAACAGCATTCACCCTGTGACATGAGATCTGGCTCCAGAGTCCAAACTCTTAAACCCCAGGTGAATCTCCCTCTTTTTATAAAGCAGTAGCAGATACAATTACCTTTCCCGAGATTCTACACTCAAGCAGAGGCCACCAGATAAGATTTGTGGAATAGATCATTGATACACAGGTCATTGGGTGATCAGGTGTAATACTACATGAAAAAGCAGCTCTAGAAATTTGTGTAAATATAAATGCAACTCCATTAAAAAACAAAATAAAACAACCCTAGTTAGGCCCTTTGCAGCTTGCTTGAAGTGTGAGGCAATCCACAGGTTTGGCTCAGTGGATAGAGTGTCAGCCTGTGGACTCAAGGGTCCCAGGTTCGCTTCCGGTTAAGGGCATGTACCTTGGTTGCAGGCACATCCCCAGTAGGGGGTGTGCAGGAGGCAGATGATCAATGTTTCTCTCTCATCAATGTTTCTAACCCTCTATCCCTCTCCCTTCCTCTCTGTAAAAAAACAATAAAATATATATATTAAAAAAAAAAACAGCAAAAGAAAAACTAACCCAAAGCAAGGACGGACTGCTATTTAAAAATATCAACAGCTTTTACTTTTATAGGTCATTGCTGGAGAAATATTGCTCTCTTATTTTGGGAAAAATCACTCCAATGAGCCTTTGTTTTGTAAATCTCTAATTCAGATTCTGTTTTAAGATGAAGAAGTTGGAAAAATTAAGAGCTAAATTTCCCTGCAGAAGAGGGTACACAGGGGGCTTCCTCAGGGTCAGAGTACCATGTCGGTAGAGATTATGGTGATTTCCACTGGAAGCAAGGAAAGCTTTCTTTCTCTCTTTGGGACTTGAAATAAAAGGTCAGAGGTAGCCTCTGGATAGCGTGGACATGGCTGAAGACACTTTCCTCCATGAAAGCTAGGGTAGCTAGTTCTTCAACATGGCAGTGAGTGATGGAACCAAAGAAAGAGCCATTCAATGGGGGGGGGGCATTTATAGATAGACCTGGCCAGTAAGAGCCTAGAAAACAATAATACATAAGCAAGTTTATGATTTTATTTTTTACACTGTAATTCCTCTCTGTCTTACTCCACTCGTGCTGCTGTCACAAAACATCACAGACTGGGTAGCTTTATAAACAACACAAATTGATTTCTTAGAGTTCTAGATGCTGAATTACAAGGGTCAAGGTGACAGCATGGTGGAGTTCTTCCTGGTTCATAACCAGGTATTCTCACCGTGTCCTTAAATTGTGTAAGGGGCTAGTTGGGATTTCTCTGGAGCCTCTTTTATAAAAGCACTAATTACATTCATAAAGACATCACTCATGACTTAAGCTTCTCCCAAAGGCCGCACATCCTAATCCAAAAGGTGACCAACAGAGAAAGCTGGAATAGTTTTCCAAATGTAGATGGGACAAATGACAATGAGAATAGATTTATAAATTATAGACATGCCTTAAAGACTCCCAGGAATTCTTGGCAGAGGGAACCTAATACCATAAAGATTAGCTTTTCCACAAATTAGATGACACATCAATCAGGTAAGGTTGTGCTAGGCTAAAACAACCGCTCCAAAATTTCAGTGGCTTAAAACAACAAGGTTGATTTCTTGCTCTTGCCATATGCCCTATGTCCACTTTTGGTTGGCTGGCTCTTCTCCATCTGGTCCTCGCTCAGGGTCCCAGGCTGATGGCGGCTCCATCTTCATGCTTCTATGATTGCAGAGGCATGGTAAGATTCTTTGAAGTTTCTGGTCACAAGTCATTGGCTAAAGCAAGTCATGGGGCTATGCCTAACTTTAAAAGGGATGGGGAAGTGTAATCCTGTCAATATGCAGTGAGTTGAAAATATTTGGCGAACAGCACTAATGGCTGCCACAGAGGGCACTGGGAGCTCAGACTCTTTTTGTGTGTTTTAAGACTGCAAAGCTTGCATTGGCCAGTGTGGCTCGGTAGGTTGAGCATCGTTCTGTGCACCAAAATGTTGCCAGTTCCATTCCAGGTTAGGACACATGACCAGTTGCGGGCTTAATATCCAGGGGGCGGGGGTGTGCAGGAGGCAACCAATCAACATTTCACTCTCACTTCAATGTTTCTTCTCTTTCTCTCCCTCTTCCTTCCTCTTTCTCTAAAAATCAATAGAAATATTTTTTTGAAAGACTGCAGAACTTGGAGATATCTGGGTTGCAGTTCAATGTAGCAAACTGGGTTCTGGCATTCATTCATTCTTGCATGGCTGAATTTAATAACATTTATTGAACACCTTCATGCCAAGCACTGTATTAAGCACTGGGGATATATTCATGTACAAAAAAGAGACATGATTACTGTGTTTAAGAAGTTTACATTCTGGTGTGGGGAAGAGATAGTAAACCTATTTCTCTGGGAAAAACATTCCTTAAACTAATACCTTATCTTACGGCTCCTCAGTATCTCTTAGATGACCTAGGGGGCGGGTGGCTGTGGCCTTCTCACTGCTGCTTTTTAAAAAAATATATATATTTTATTGATTTTTTACAGAGAGGAAGGGAGAGAGATAGAGAGTTAGAAACATCGATCAGCTGCCTCCTGCACACTCCCCACTGGGGATGTGCCTGCAACCCATGTACATGCCCTTAACCGGAATCGAACCTGGGACCTTTCAGTCCGCAAACCGATGCTCTATCCACTGAGCCAAACCGGTTTCGGCCTCACTGCTGCTTTTTATGCTAGAGCACCTGCCAGTTTTTCATAATCTCCTTTCTGAGTACAGTAATCAGTGGCCTGGTCCATTGATTTTTTTTTTTTTTTTTGACAATCATGATTTTGTGTTCTTGTTATTTGGGTTTTTTAAAAATAATTATTTCTTAGTTCTTCTAGGGCTTAGCTAGTTGCTGTGTCCATGCTAAATCCTCTATTGGCTACTATGAGGCTCTGTATTCTTATAAGAACCAAATTCCTTAGAGACCCCTGGGATACACATAATGTCATTCTGATTCCATTCTGTTCTAGTGTTCCAAGCACTTAGCAAAGACCTGGGGTTACTGATTCTCTTGTTATTACATGTAGTATTTCATAGTCGTTAGAATAACTAGTTTTGACCTCAGACATCCCTGGATTTAAATACCAGCTCTGCTATTTCTGAAACCCCAATTTTTTCATCTGTCAAGTAATGATAATAATAACACTTACCTCACCAGGTTAATTCATGATTAAATTAATTATACTTCCAGGACTTAGCACAGTGCAAGGCATGTGGTAAATAGTCAATACAAACTAGCTGTTATCTTTATTGGCATAGAATTAGCTCTCATGCCTTAAATTAAGCTCCCAAATTGACGTAATTAATAGTCATCACCAATTCCAAATCTCTCCTCATGTATTCCTCATAACACAGAGGGCTATATATGCAAACTAAATTCAGTTCTGAAGAAATGTTTCCCTAAGAAATATGCAATGTAAATTGTAATAATGGAGGTGTTTCCTAGCTTCATGTCCATGCCTGACTGTCTTCCTGTTTCTCTACTCTCTCTGAGCCCCTTCCTCCTCTAAGATTCTGTAATTTTCACATTAACTTCTAGTAAAACAACCACCACAGAGCTGTAAACTAAAAAGGCCTTCATTCTATAACATTTTTCTTTTACATAAGATGTAAACATGATTGCCTGTTTTCATTATATAAGCATTTATCAAGTGCTTACTACCTGAAGGGCACGATGCTGATCAGATTAGGATCAGGAAGGGAAACTGTGTTGTCAGGCACATTAAACACAGAAGGGGACTGAAAACCCCCAAATAAGAAAGCCCCAAAATATAAAAAGTACAGAACTCTGGAGCCATTTATTGTGGGAGAAAGTGGCCCTATTCACTTAGTATCCTTAAAGACATTTTTATGGTACACATGTGTCAGTGCATAAGTTGCTCTTTCAGAATTGTGAAAAGTCAAATAGTCTCAATGTTTTCTCTTCAAAAAGGCAGAGAAAAGTCTAATATGTCTTAGGTGACTTTTCCACACCAAATGGTTAAGATGAAACATTTTTGATATTTTGTTCAGGTTTTCTGGCAACCTGAAAATCCCCCAGGCTTCTAGCCAGGTGTGATATGACTGAAGGTTGCTTGGAACTTTTGTCAATATTATTGTAGATGAATAACCAGATTTCTCTAGAAGTAGCATTTTCTAACTTTCCATAGGAAGTTGAGAGAAGTGATTCCCACTAAAACAGATGCTAGCCTAGGAAGAAAAAATGCACAGGAAAGTACACACCATGTCAGCCCAAATTGCCAGCATTATCCTTGAGATCTAATTGGACTTTGATGGCTTCTTACCTACTTATCCACTGCCATCATCTCTCACTATCATCACTCATTCAGCCTCTTAACTGGTCTCCAACTTGACATCTAATCTCAACATGATAGTTAGGGTGATTCTTTAAAAATGAAAATCATTGTACACCCATATTTATAACAGCATTATTCACAATAGCCAAGGGTGGGAATAACTGATGGATGGGCAAACAAAATGTGGCAAATCTGTACAGTGAAATATTATTCAACCTTTAAAAAGAAGTTCTGACACATGCTTTCAACATAGATGAACCTTCAAGACATTATGATAAGTAAAATAAGCCAGTCACAAAAGACAAATCTAGCATTATTCCACTTATATGATGTAGCTAGAGCAAAAAGTTTATAAAGACAGAAAGTAGAATGGTGGTTTCCAGGGACCTGGGGAAAAGGGAAATGGAGCCTTGTTTAATGGGTATAGAACTTTAGGGATTTCCCTTAATCTAAAGATAGCAGCTTCAACAGTGAGGGGCAATATGGCTCTGTGGACAAGTACTGACCAGCCCGTTACTTTTTTAAAAAAAAATAAATATATTTTTATTGATTTCAGAGAGGAAGGGAGAGAGAGATAGAAACATCAATGATGAGCAAGAATCCATTGACTGGCTGCCTTCTGCACGTCCTCTACTGGTGATGGAGCCCACAACCCGGGCAAATGCCCTTGATCGGAATCGTACCTGGGACCCTTCAGTCCACAGGCCAATGCTCTATCCACTGAGCCAAACCAGCCAAGGCCAGCCCATTACTTTTATTTATTTTTTAAAAATTTTATTTTATTGTTTAAAGTATTACAAATAGTAGTACATATGTCTTCTTTTTTTCCCCCCATTGACCTTCCCTCGGCCTCCCCTACCCCCTGGTGGGGTGAGGGCAGCCCATTACTTTTAAAATTCCCTGGACTGCCACCTCCAGTGAGCTGAGAGAACACTTTGCACAGTTTGGCCATGTACAAAAGGGCAATGTACCTTTTGACAAAGAGACTGGCTTTCACTGAGGAATGGGTTGGATTCAATTTTCTTCAGAAGGAGAGTTTCAGAATGCACTACAACAGAACAATCATGTTATTGATAGAGTAAAGGTCCAGATTCAAGTTCAGAGACCAAAAGTTTGCAAGGAGATCAAACACCCGATGAAGAGAATGATTTTTGAGACTATTACTGCCTATTAAATAAAATAACAAAACTGAAAACAAAACAAAACACTTCAGTTTGGGAATAATGAAAAAGTTATGGAAATGAATGGTGGTTACAGTTGCACAAAAATGTGAATATAATTAATGCCCTGAACTGTACACTTAAAATGATTGATATGGTAAATTTAATGTTATGCATATTTTGCCACAATTAAAAATAATACATTTTATTACAATAAAAAAAGAAAATTGGGTGGTATCACCACTTTAAAGCTTCCAATAACTCCCAATCATAGGATACAACTTGAAGGACTTACCCTGACCTCCAAAGACCTGACATATCTGTCATTTGGATGCCTCTTTACTTTATTTCTTTCCATCTATTTCCCCACTCTTTATGTTGTGGATTGGTCTTTGAACACTTCAAGTTTAACTCTGACTCATGGTCATTGTCATTGCTGTTTCCTCTGCCTTGCACAATCTTTCCCCAAATAACCTTGTGGCTTGGTTCATCACTTTCTTCAACTATCTGTTCCAATGCCATCTCCTCAGAGATGACACCAGCCTGACTTAAGATAACTGACCTTCTAATCCTGCCCCAGGCTTTCTTCATCTTTACATATTGCTTCATTTTTCTCCATAGCACTCTAGATTAGTCATTTATGTGTCAACTAGAGGCCCAGTGCACAAAATTTGTGTGTGGTGGTGGTGGGGGGTCCCTCAGCCTGGCCTGCATCCTCTCCAATCTGAGACCCCTTGGGAGATGTCCAACCGCTGGTTTAGGCCTGATCCCTTTGGGATCAGAAGGGGTCCCAGATTGGAGAGCCCTGCCAGCCCGATAGCCCCCAACTGCCCTCCCTGCCAGCCCAATCAACCCCAACTACCCTTCCCTGCCAGCCTGGTTGCCCCTAACTGCCATCCCCTGCCAGCCTGGTTGCCTCTAACTGTCCTTCCCTGCAGGCCCGGTCACCCCCAACTGCCCTCCCTTACCAGCCTGGTTGCCCCTAACTTCCCTCCCCTGCCAGCCATCTTGTGACAACATGGGGGTGGCCATCTTGTCACTACATGGGGGCAGCCATCTTATGTGAGGGTGTGACAGTCAATTTGTATATTACCTCTTTATGATATAGGATTGTCTGTCCCCAGTCCTCTCTGAGGTAAGCTCCATTAGGGCAAGAACTTGGTTGCCTGCTACCATATTCCCAGTACCAAGAAAAGTATCAGGCACATAGCAAATGCTCAGTAAATATTTGATACAAGTGTACTTTTAAAAATTTATCCCTCACAGAATAAGGTCATTTGACTTCATTGAATGAGGCACATTAAACCTCAGAAGAGATTTTTTAATGGGTAACATTAGAGGAACAGCAGTGTGAGAGTGTCCTTGGCCTCTATCCCTGAAATGCCAACAAGCTAACTAACAATAATTCAACAAAGAAATCCCTGCTTGCAGCCTGGCTAGGAGAGGGAGGAAGCCTGGAGGTAGCAGGCACTTCCTTCAGCCAGGAGGAACAGAGAGCTGTGGGGGGCAGTCTAATAGGATGGGCGGGAAGGGAGTGAACAATGTCTGAGTCAGCAAACATGTGAGAGGGCACAGGGTTCTGCCATGCAGCTTTCCAATGTCAGACCCAGCAGTCATGTTTCAGACAAATAAATGGAATCACAGAGTCCTACCACTGCTTGGACTTCCAAAACTTGCCTCCCATTGCCCTTGGATTTGGGTGCAGGACCATATTATCTGTAAACCAAGAGCTATTGCAGTAAAATTGTGGTTTCCCTCTGTGACTGATCCCCAGGAGGTGTGCTTGGGGTGGTATCCCATGTAAGTAAGGGATCACCATTATGGTGAGGGCAAAGCAAACCCCACCCCCAAGCGGCACAGTTGTACTGTCTTATGGAACCCCTGGAGATCAAGACTGGTAGATTCCAGAGGTAAAACCTCTTGCGTGTCAGTGCCATCTAATGGAAAACAATAGAAAGACTTCTTTGTTAATATAGACAGATATAAATGCCTAGGCAAAGGAGAATAGCAACAACCATGAATTACCATGGTAACAAGGATGATCAGAAATAAAAGGAAAAGTCCCCAGAAAATAAGCTGGAACACATGGAAATAGGTGATATAAATGACAGAGATTTTAAGATTGCAATTCTGAAAATACTCAATGAGATGTGAGAAAATACAGACAGGCAATTCAATCCCCTCAGAAAATAAATCAATGAACAAAACGAGTACTTTACCAATGCCATTTTAAAAATAAATAGAATGAGAAATCAGATTTGTATGGAACCACAAAAGACCCCAAATAGCCAAAACAATCCTGAGAGAAAAAGAAGGAATCTACGTGACTTCAAATTATATTACAGAACTATGATAATCAAAACAACACAGTGTTGGCAGAGAAACAGACTCACAGATCAATGGAACAGAATAGAGAGCCCAGCTATAAAGCCACCTGTATATGAACAGATACTTTTTGACAAAGGTACCAGAAACACACAATAGAGTAAAGATAGTGTCTTCAATAAATGGTGCTTGGGAAACTGGAAAGCCACATGCAACAAATAAAACTGGATTACAGTTTGTTCCCATGTACAAAAAATTAATTCAAAATGGATCAAAGACTTAAATATAAAACCCCAAACAATAAGTTACATAGAAGAAAATATAGGTAACAAACTTATGGACTTTGGTAGTAGGGAACATTTTATGAACTTGACCCCAAAGGCAAGGGAAATAAAGGCAAAAATAAGTGAATGTGACTATATCAAATGAAAAATCTTCTGCACAGCAAAAGAAACTGATAAAACAAAGAGGCAGCCAACCAGATGGGAGATGATATTTGCAAATGAGAGTCCTGACAAGACAAAGTTTTAATTTTCAAAATATATAAAGAACTCATAAAACTCAATACCAAACGAACCCAATCAAAAAATGGGAAGAGGGCCTGAAAATACACCTCTCCCAAGAAGACATATGAGCAGCCAATCCTATATAATAAGATAGGAATATGCAAATTAGGCCAGGACTCCATTTCTTCAGGACCCCTGG
>NW_006298037.1:24529-30077 GCF_000327345.1 Myotis davidii
GGGAGGGAGGAGCAGGGCCTGAGGCTGGGATGTGTGCCTGTAGTGCCTCCTCTGGAGTTGGGGAGCTAATGACCAATGGGCTCCAATCCTCCTCCAACAACCGTTTCCAGCAGGCATGGGGTTGCTGAGACCCAGGCTGGGCCTCTGACCACAGATCAACAGCTTCCCGGAGACCAATTCTACCAGGCCGCCCGGAGGCCATGTGGCTGGGCCGCAGGGTGCCCGTTCAAGATATGACACAGAGATGAGGTGCCGGAGGAAATCTAAAAGATGGGATGTGGGGGTTCAAGACTCACTTCCTTTGGGCTTTGTCCTTCTTGGCCTTGGTCCTTTCCTTTTGGGCCTGGAGCGCAAGCACTGCAGGAGAGAGGGATGGAGAAGGCCGAATGTGGAAGAAAGGTGACCGAGGTGAGGGTGGAGACCTAACAGAGGCACAGGCCTGACTGCGGGCCGCCTGAGGGCCGGCTCCCAGGTGAGCACTGAGGCTTTGGTGAAGCGGCTGGGCAGGCGGCGGGCGGCCCAAGGAGCACAGAACGGCACTGCACTGTCCCTCTATGAGGACACCCCACACAGGCGGTGCCTTCACCAGCAGGCTCAGGGCGACATCTGCAAATGTGATTGCAACCTCTAACATTCTGGGCAAGGAACTGACCCTGTGCCCCTCTGGACACCAGATTTGCTAGGAGTGTGCTGTCACCAATGCCACAGATCAAAGGAAAAAAACCTGGCGAGGTGGGGTGCACTGGAGGGGGCTGGGGCTGGGACATGGGGCCGGCGGGTGAGGATCTGCCTCCCCTGCGGAGAGCGAGGTTCTGCAGTGACCCCAAGACGTGGTTCGCCTGGCGGGGAACAAGGGGAATGGAAGGATGCCCGGGCGGAGTGGCACAGACCTGCAGCCCTGAGGCGGGGGTTGAGGGGCAGCACCACCTCAGTGGAGGGGTGCTGCACTGCAGGGTACCCGACTGACTGACGTGATTCAGAGATGCTCCCGGCACTAACCGGGCCTCGCCCTGGTGGCCTTCGCACTTCAGAGGCAGCACTCCTGTTCCTGCCGTGGCCCAAAAGCAAGCCCGTGCCTGCCCTGTCCCACAACAGCACATGCCAGCGTGGTGAGTGCGAAGCCTACCACCTGCTCTGGAGAAGGGGGGGCAGTAAAGAATGTGGGCAGGGGATGGGGGAGAGGAAATAATGTGGAGCCTCTGAGCTAAAGCGGTACTTGAGAATTAGGCTCAGAAGCCTGACGGAAAGGTTTGTTCTTTTGGTCCCTCGGCTGCCCCTTAAGAAGGGTGGAGAACACAGCTGTGTGGGCTCCCTGAACGCTGAGTCAAGTTCCACAGACAACTGGAATTGGCCTCAGTTTCCTGGTCTGTAAAATGGATTAATTGTGTCCCAGTGCTTTTGCTGAGCTTTGAGGGCCAATTGAGATACTAATATAAAAAAAAAAATGACGGAAGACGTGAGAAAGGAAAGGAAGGATGAGCAACACAAATATATGGTGGATGGAGAAGATTTGACTTTGGTTGGTGGGCTCATGGTGCAGTATACAGATTTTGTAACATAGAAACCCACACCTGAAACCTATATGTTCATGTTGATCAATGTCACCCCAATAAATTTAATAATAGTTAACAAAAACACAACCTCAAAAGAAGGAAGCTAAATAAATGCAGCAGTGCCAGGCACTGTTCTTTCAATATGATAACCAACTTTTTTTGTTTTCTTTTGTGAATTCTTTCAAGTCTATATGGTAGCATACAATAAGGGTTTACTCAATAGACTTAGAAATTAGTTTGAATTAGTGTATTGAAAACACTTGGCTGTTTGTATGATTTTTATTTTGTTTGTTTATTGATTTTAAATTTTATTTTATTGTATAACGTGTTACAAATGTACATATGTCTCCTTTTTTTTTCCCATTGACCTTCCCCCAGCCTACCCTACCTCCCGGCACATGCCCTCAATGCCCTTCCCCCCTTCCCCCCGCCGTGTCTTGCATCCATTGGTTATGCTTGTATGCATGCATACAAGTCCTTTGGTTGATCTCTTACCTTTCCTACAAACCCTCCCCAGCCTTACTGCTGTAGTTTGACAGTCTGTTTGATGATTCTTTGCCTCTGTATCTATTTTTGTTCATTAGTGTATAATGTTCTCTATATTCCACAAATGAGTGAGATCATGTGGTATTTTTCTTTCACTGACTGGCTGATTTCACTTAGCATAATGCTCTCCAGTTCCATCCATGCTGATGCAAATGGTAAGAATTCATTCTTTTTTATAGCAGCGTAGTATTCCATTGAATAGATGTACCACAGTTTTCTAATCCACTCATCTGCAGATGGGCATTTAATCTGTTTTCCAATCTTAGATATTATAAATTGTGCTGCAATGAACATAGGGGTGCATATGTACTTTCTGATTGGTGTTTCTGTTTTCTTGGGATATATTCCCAAAAGTGATATCACTGGGTCAAATGGCAGTTCCATTTTTAACTTTTTAAGGGAACGCCATACTGAATTCCATAGTGGCTGCAACAGTGTGCATTCCCACCAGCAATGAAGGAGGGTTCCTTTTTCTCCACATACACTCCAGCACTTGTCCTTTGTTGATTTGTTGATGATAGCCATTCTGACAGGTGTGAGGTGGTACCTCATTGTTGTTTTGATTTGCATCTCTCAAATGATTAGTGCCTTCGAGCATGTTTTCATATGACTCTTGGCTTTCTGTATGTCCTCTTTTGAAAAGCATCTATTTAGGTCCTTAGACCATATTTTTATTGGATTGTTTATCTTTTGTTAAGTTATATGAATTCACTGTAAATATTGGAGATTAAATCCTTATCAGTGATAACATTGGCAAATATGTTCTCCCATGAAGTGGGCTTTCTTGTTTTGTTGATGGTTTCTTTTGCTGTGCAGAAGTTTTTTATTTTGATGTAGTCCCATTTGTTTATTTTCTCTTTAGTTTCCAATGCCCTGGGAGCTGTATTGGTGAAGAAATTGCTTCAGCATATGTCTGATATTCTGTTGCCTTTGGATTTCGTCAAATATTCATTGAGCATAATGGCTTGGGTTGATTTCTGGGTTCTCTGTTCTGTTCCCCTGGTCTATTTGTCTGTTCTTGTGCCAGTACCAGTCTGTTTTGAGAACAGTGGCTTGATATCTGGTATTGTGATCCCTCCAACATAGTTCTTCTTTTTCAAGATTGCTGCAGCTATTTGGGGTCTTTTTTTCATTTCAGATGAATTTTTGGAGAGTTGGTCTAGGTATCTGAAGTATGCTGTTGGTATTTTAATGGGGATTACATTGAATTTATAGATCGCTTTGGGTAGTATGGACATTTTAATGATGTTGATTCTACCAATCCATGACCATGGTACATTCTTCCATTTGTTCATATCTTCTTCTATATCTTTTTTCAGTGCCCTGAAATTTTCTGAGTACAGTTCTTTTATCTCCTTGGTTAAATTTCTTCCTAGGCATCTTAATGTTTTTGTTGCAACGGTACATGGGATTGCCTGTTTAGTTTCTCTTTCTGTGAGTTCACTATTGGTGTATAGAAAAGCCATAGACTTCTGGGTGTTAATTTTGTATCCTGCTACATTGCCGAATTCATTTATTCAGTCCAGTATTTTTTTTGATGGAGTCCTTGGGGTTTCTACGTACAATATCATGTCATCTGTGAATAAGGACAGTTTTTTTTGTTGAGGATTTTGATGTCTATGTTCATGAGGGATATTGGCCTGTAATTCTCTTTGTTTGTATTGTCTTTATCTGGTTTTGGGATTAGGATAATGCCAGCTTCATAGAAAGAGCTTGGAAGTGTTCCTTCTTCTTGAAATTTTGAATAGTCTGAGGAAGATAGGTTTTATTTCTTCTTTGTTTGATAAAACTCTGCTGGCAAGCCATCTGGTCCAGGGCTATTGTTTGTTGGAAGTTTTTTGATTACTGCTTCAATTTCCTCCATAGATATCAACCTATGCAGGTTGTTTTATTTCTCTGGTTGAGTTTCAGAAGGTCATAGTATTCTAGGAATATGTACATTTCTTCTAGGTTGACCAGTTTGTTGGAATAGAGTTGCTGATAGTATATTTTTATGGTTCTTCGTATTTCTGTGGGGTCTGTTGTCATTTCACCTCTTTTGTTACTGATTTTGTTTATTTGGGCCCTCTCTCTTTGGTTCTTGGTGAGCCTGGCTAGAGGTTCATCAATTTTGTTTAGCCTTTCAAAGAACCAGCTCTTGGTTTCATTGATCTTTTTTATTGTTTTTTTTTTGTTATTGTTGTTTGTTTGTTTGTTTGTTTTTATGGGTTTTTTTGGCCTCTATGTCATTTATTTCCTCTCTGATCTTTATTATTTCCTTCCTTCTGCTCACTATGGACTTTTCTTGTTGTTCTCTTGCTAATTCTTCAAGTTGCAGATTCAGATGGTTTATTACCATTTTGTGTTGTTTTTTGAGATAGCCCTGTAATGCTATGAACTTCCCTCTCAGTACTGCTTTCACTGTGTCCCAAAGATTTTAGATTGTTGTGCTTTCATTGTCATTTGTTTCCAGGATGTTTTTTACTTCTTCTTTGATCTCCTTGGTAACCCCTTCATTGTTTAATAGTATGTTATTCAGTCTCCAAATGTTTGAGTTTATGTGATTGTTTTTATTGTAGTTGATTTCTAATATTATTCTATTGTGGCCTGAGAAGATGCTTGATATGATTTCAATCTTCTTAAATTTAGAGAGACATTGCCTGTGTCCCAGTATGTGGTCTATCTTTGAAAATGTCTCATGTGCACTTGAAAAGAATGCATATTCTGTAGTTTTGTGGTGGAATGTTCTAAAGATGTCAATTAAGTCCATCTGATCTAGTGAGTGTTCTAGGATTGCTTTTTCTTTGCTAATTTTTGTCTAGAGGATTTATACAGTGATGGCAATGGGATATTAAAGTCTCTTACTATGATTATATTGCTTTCAATCTCTTTCCTGATATGTTCCAGAAGATTTTTTATGTATTTGGGTACTCCTGCATTCCGCGCATATATGTTTACCAGAGTTATATTCTCTTATTGTATTGATCCATTTAGAATTATGAAGTGGCCTTCCTTGTCTCTTGTTATGGTCTTCACTTTGAGGTCTCATTTGTCAGACATAAGTATTGCTACCCCAGCTTTTTTTTTTTCATTTTCATTTTTCTGATAGATATTTTTCCATTCATTCACTTTCAGTCTGTGTGAGTCCATTGTTCTGAGGTGGGTCTCCTGTAGACAGCATATATATGGGTCAGGTTTTCTTTTACATTCAGTCACTTGATGTCGTTTCAATGGAGCATTTAATCCATTTATGTTTAATGTTATTATCGATAGGTAATTGTTTGTTGCCATTTCTGTGCTTTATGCCTGTGTTCCTTCCTCCCATTTCATTTCTTCTTTTTACAGCATTCCCTTTAGCATTTCTTACATTGCTGGCTTGGTATGAAAATAATTTTTAGTTACAAAGTGGTACCAATTTTTTCAGTGTCAGATGTTTTAAACTGAACATCTAAACTAAATTTAAACAATAA
>NW_006298037.1:30638-45945 GCF_000327345.1 Myotis davidii
CCTACTAATACTATGATTGTGTTGCTGTCAATCTCACCCCTGATATCTTCCAGAAGTTTTTTTTTTTTTTTTTTTAATGTATTTGGGTATTCCTGCATTGGGTGCATAAATGTTTACCAGAGTTATATCCTCTTCTTGTTTAGATCCATTTAGAATTATGAAGTATCTTTCCTTGGCTTGTTATGGTCTTCACTTTGACATATTGCTACCCAAGCCTTTTTTGCATTTCTATTTGCCTGATAGATATTTTTCTATCCCTTCACTTTCAGTCTGTGTGAGTCCCTTGTTCTGAGGTGGGTCTCCTGTAGACAGCATATATATGGGTCATGTTTTCTTATCCATTCATTCACTTTATGTCTCTTGATTGGAGCATTTAATCAATTTATGTTTAATATTATTATTGATAAGTACTTGTTTTATAGCCATTTCTGTATTTTATGCCTCTTTTCCTTCCTCCCTTTTTATTTCTTCTTTTTACAGCATTCCCTTTAGCATTTATTGCATTACTGGCTTGGTAGTGATAAACTCCTTAGCCTTTTTCAGTCTGCGAAGCTCCTGATTTCCCCTTCGATTTTTATTGATAGGCTTGCTGGATAGAGTATTCTAGGATTCAGTCCTTTGCTTTGCAACACTCTGTATACCTCCTTCCATTTCCTTTAGCTTGATGTGTTTCTGTTGAGAAATCATTTGATAATCTGAAGGGGGATCTTTTGAAGGTAACTCTCTGTCTCTCTCTTGCAACCTTTAAGATTCTCTCTTTCTTGTTAACATTTGCCATTGTAATTATAACGTGTCTTGGTGTGGGTCTTTTGAGATTCATCTTGCTTGGGAAGGACTCTGTACTTGTGTAATTTTTTTCTTCCCCATATCAGGGATGTTTTCTGTCATTATTTCTTCAAATAGATTTTCTAATCCTTGCTGCTCTTCTTGTCCTTCTGGCACCCCAATTATACATATGCTAGTTCGTTTTGCATTGTCCCCAAGCTCCCTTTGGTTCTCCTCCTGCTTTTTAATTTTTTTTCTCCAGTTGGTGTTCAGATTGGGCTTGTTTCTCTGCCTTATCTTCTAACTCATTAATTCGGTCCTCTGCTTCTTCTGGTCTACTGTTGAAACCTTCCATGGTGTTTTTGATTGTAGCTATATCACTTTTGATTTCTTCCTGTTTTTTTGCATAGGTTGTTGATTTTCTCATCTATCTGGTTTATGAACTGTATGACCATTACTCTGAATTCTTTTTCTGTCATGTTGCATGCTTCCTTCTCACTTATTTCCTTTCTTGGCAAGTCCTCATTTTCTTTTCTCTGGGGATTATTTCATTGTCGTCTGATTCTAAAACCAGAAGGTTCAAATGTCAAGTTGTGGGCACCTAAGCTGTGTGCAGTAGGAGCTTCACACCACCCAAGTGTCACTGAAGAGCTCTGACACCAAGATGTGTGGCTGTCGTGGGCTGGTGGGAGCCACGCTCGCCCAGGATCAGAGTTACAAGCACTTAGTGTGGCCTCATGTGTGTACCTAGAATCAGGAACCCTGCCTGCACCATGCTGAAACAGGGACCCCTCTGGAATGTGCCAAAATTCAGAGTTCCCTAGCGTGTGTCAGGAATCAGATCCCCTGTGCCCGTGCCGAGAATTGAGTATCAGAATCTCTGTTGCTTGGTGCGACCTCGTGCTGAGAATCAGGGTCCCTGTGTGCACATGTGCCAAGAATTACAATCACTGGTCTTAGTGTGAATGCTCTGGGAATCAGGGATCCCATGCGCGTGCGATGAGAAACAGTGAAGTCACTGGTGCTCAGTGCTGCCTCTCGTGCAGAGACTCAGGGTCCCTGGTCTGCTTGGGGGACCGGGTGGCACAGTTGCACTGTGTTGGCGGGAGGTCCATTCCTACCCTGTGGAAAATAGCCTTCCATGTGTGCTTGCCCTGAATCAAGGTCAGGTGGTTCTGCCATCCTGCGTGGGCATGGGGCCTGGTCATGGGAAACAAACTCCCCGAGTTCACGCACCCAGGCTCAAATTCAGCACAGCCTTCATGTGTGGGTATGGTGTCTTGTCCCAGGAAAAAAAACTTCCCATGTCCGCATACCCAGGCTCAAATTCAGGTAGAGCCTCACTTCTGTGTGTGGGCAGGTGGCCTGTTTGTGTGGAGAGGGTCTGGTAGTTCATATGCCACTGCCACAGGGCCAGAAGAGAGGGCCATTGGCTCTGTGACTCACAGAATTTTGCAGCCGGGGTGCTTAGGGTCTTGGTGTCTGTGGGTCTGCAGCTGTGGTTGCAGGTCTTTTACCTGAGTGGCTGTAGGGTCCTGGTTTGCGTCTGAGACCAGATTGGGTAGTGGCAAGGTTAGGATCCTAGTCTCAAACAGTTCTGTTCTTCAAGATGGCGTGGTCTCTGTGCCCGCACTGGCTGCCCCTGGAGTGTTTGCGGTGGCATCGGGGTTTTGCCATCTAAGTCTGCCCAGTTTGGCAGCCCTTTGGAAGACCTGCAGGATCTTACTGTCCCTAGCTCTCACTCACCAACCACACACATCCACACACTCCTCTATTGCTCCCTCAATCTCTCACACTCTCCCTCCTTATCTTCTTGCGAGTTGCCATCTTGGGTCTCCATTATGACATGTCTTGGTGTGGGTCTTTTGGGATTCATCTTGCCTGGAACTCTCTGGACTTGTGCGACTTTTTTCTTTCCCATACCCGGGAAGTTTTCTGTCATTATTTCTTCAAATAGATTTTGTAACCCTTGCTGCTCTTCTTGTCCTTCTGGGACCCCTATTGTACATGTGTTACTTCATTTCGTGTTGTCCCCAAGCTCCCTTAGGCTCTCCTCCTGCTTTTTATTTTTTTTCTCCTGTTGGTGTTCAGATTGGGCTTGTTTCTCTCCCTTATCTTCTAATTCACTAATGTGGTCCTCCGCTTCTTCTAATCTACTGTTGAATCCTTCCATAGTGTTTTTTATTGTAGCTATATCACTTTTGATTTATTCCCGATTTTTGCATAGGTTGTTGATCTCATCTATCTGGTTTATGAACTGTATGACCATTACTCTGAATTTTTTTCTGTCATATTGCATGCCTCAGTTTCACTTATTTTCTTTCTTGATGATTCCTCTTTTTCTTTCCTCTGGGTATTGTTTCATTGTCTCCCCATTCTAACTATCTCCAGAAGATCCAAACTCTGATTTGTGGGGGCCTGAACTGTTTGCAGTGGGAGTGTTGTGCCACCCAAGTGTCACTGAAGAGCTCCGACACCGAGACTTCTGGTTGTCATGGGTCAGTGGGAGCCATGAACCCGAGAATCAGAGTTAGCAGTGCTCAGTGAGGCCTCATGCGCACACCTAGAGTCAGGGACCCTGCATGTGCCACACAGGAAAAAAGTCCCCACGGGCATAACCTGAAAATCAGAGTCTCCTAGCACATGCCAGGAGTCAGAGACCCTGTGTGCACGCACTGAGAATCAGTATGGAAGTCTCTGTCACTTGGTGAGGTCCCGTGCCTTGAATCAGGGTCCCTGTGTGTGTGCATGCGCCGAGAATTGCAGTCTCAAACACTCAGTGTGCATACACTGAGAATCAGGGATCCTGTGCACACAAGATGAGAAACAGAGTCCCCACATGTGCGTGCTGAGAGTCAAGTCACTGGTGCTCAGTGCTGCCTCTTGCGTGGAGAATAAAAGTCCCTGGTCTGCTTGGGGGTCTGGGTTGCACAGCCGCCCTGTGTCAGTGGTAGGCCCACTCCCGCACCACAGGAAACAGACTCCCATGTGTGCCCAGAGTCAAAGTTAAGTCACACAGCTGCCCTGTGTTGGCAGAAGGCCTTTTTGCGCGGAGCAGGTCTGACAGGTTCTATGCCACCATAGTGGGCTGGCAGGGAGGGGGATGGGCTCCATGACTCACAGTAATCTATGGCCAGGATGTCTGGAGTCTTGGTGTTCGTGGGTCTGCAGGTCTTTGTCCTGAGTGGTTGTAGGGTCCCGGCTTGCGTCTGAGACCAGATTGGGTGGTGGTGAGGCTAGGGTCCTAGTCGCAAGCTGTCCTGCTCTTCAAGATGGCATGGTCTCTATGCATTCGCTGGCTTCCCTGGAGTGTCCTGGTGTTTGTATGATTTTTAAATACTAAATGTGATACTTCTTGCTCACTGGTAGAGAGCAAGTATGACATTTCAGAATGCTTTTCACAGACCACAGTGTTGTGCCCAACCTTTTTTCACATGAAAAGCTATGGGGAAACTTCTCTCAAGTGGGAACTGCTGCTGGCTGCAGTTTCTATTAGAATTAGTAGGCGTGATGGTTATCTCTAGGGACCCCTAGCAGAGGCGGACTTCCACCAGTGGATCTGGGCTGGACAGGGCTGGCTCAAGACCAACTTGGAAAGTGTGAACTGAATAATCCCAGCCCTTGGCCTCTTTTTCTGTGTCTTTTCCTAGCCTCAGTACCCAGTGCCCTCTTTGGGACCTTTCCAAATAGGAAAGTTTATAATAAACCTCAGCCTAGATGGAGTTTTACAGATTCCTCCTCAAAAATCCATCTGCATTTTAGAAGAGAAGTGTCCTGTAGAAAAATCCTGGAACATAAAACAACTACAATTTCTCCAGCAATTACTATGAACTAGGCAGGCCCTATCCTAAGATTTTAACATTTTACATCAGGATTTCAGTTCATACTCAGTTTCTCTATGAAGCAGATACTATCATCTTTCCCATTTTATAGGTAAGGAAAAGCAAAACTCAGGAAATGCTACCCATGAACAATGTTTCTGGTAAGTGGCAGCCGAGGTATTCAGAGAAGGCTTCTTGAAAGAGGCCTAGTAAATGTCCTTGCTCAGACTGATATTCAACAAATATTTGTTTAATTATGTTATATAATAAGGTGTTTAGACTTTATCCTATAGATATTGGAGATTCATTCAAGGCTTTATTTTTCTTTCAGAAAATCACATAAAGTTACATGAAGGCAGGGACTATGTTTGAAACCCAGGCACAAAGCACCGTGTCTGACAAATAGTAAGTGTTCAATAAATGTTTATTGCACAAATAAAAGAAGCAATCACTGCATATGTTTGGATACACCATGTCAAACAAAATTCCTGTAAATATAAGTACATACAATAAATTCCTGACATAATGTGGTTAAGAACAGTAATTATGATGCACACTGACCACAGGTGACTTGGTAGCTGCAGTTCTTAGGTGATGCAACGGTAACCAGAGAGGAGGGAGCCTGATTCTGAGGTACGTCATCCAAGAACCACCTTATCGTAATCTGGGACCCCTTGGGAGATGTCAGAGAGCCAGTTTTGGCCCAATTCCCACAGGCCAAGCCGAGGGACCCCAGGCTTCTAGTAGATATATAATGGTCTTTACAACAACCACTAGATAAAAGTGTTTCACTATAATGATTATGATTCTTAGGAAAATGACTTGGGTATACTTAAAATCAAGATAATTATTCATTTTAAGCACTAAAGCATGAGTTCTGATAACCCCACTTAGCATTATTCTCTCACTTCCTTTCTCTTGTTACTTAGGGGTTTTAGTGTCATGATCAAGCCTGTGTTTTTAGAAAGCCCTGGCTTGTGGTGGATGTAAAGGATTCGTTACAGGAGGAAAATTCAAGGATGGAGGACAGTGGAGGAGCAGATTAGTGATAGGGGAATGCATTGGAGGCCTGAAAAAAGTGATGGTTTTGAAACTAGAAGTATGAAAAATTAGAGAATGACTAAAGTGTTTGCATTTACTAATAGTTACTAAGAAATATTTTTACATGAAGGGATGCATTTTAAGAAGGTTAGGAAACTGTCAGGGATGCCTTTGAGATTTTCAGTGGAGTGTGGATAGAAATAGGGAAATCAAGAACCAAGCATTTTTTGGAGGTGGTGCAAAGATTGATAATGATTTTGGATCTGAGCATCTTAAATTTCATGTGCCAGAAGATATTCAAGGAGAAATGTCTAGCAGACATTTAAAAATTATAATATATTAACAATTGAGGTTTACTATCCATTTGAAAGAACGTGGTTCTACAAATTAGAGAGTGCCCAATATTTAGATGCCTTACAGAAACTATTGCATAGGCTAGTTGTGTTCTAAGGATCAGTATTTCAAGACTAGATTATTTGGGGGAAGGGGCAGATGTAGGCTGCTATTGTGGGGCAGGGTTGTAGAAATTGGGCTGCTTCCCCCATTCAGGAAATATTGTGTGCTTGTACCTCTCCTCCCTCTCCAAGGCAGGCTAGTGAGTAGTGATTTAAAAGAATGATAAGGCACTTAAATACTTAAGTACTTGGTAAGTAAGATTCTATATGAGCAATCAGTTGAAGAAGCAAATAAGATTCTGAGGGGAGCATTAATCATCTCTGCATCTAATGGGTCTTCCTTCCCTAAAGCCACATCTCCACGAGTGTGGAATTTTAAATAGGCTTTATTTTTGCAGACTTGCAAAAGGATAAGAATTTTTAAAAATAGATTTTTTTCTGGTAACCCTTTCTCCATGAAAATAAACTTTGGACCAAAGGTTGTTTTAAGGAATACACATGATAAGTTTGCAAGTGCTCCCTCTTGCTCTTTCTCCTAAAGCTCAACAAGTTTTCTTCAATTCACAAACATTTGCTAGAGCATCTAGGGAGCTGAGCTAAGCTCAAAGACTTTATAAATGTAACCAAAAAAGCTCTTGCAGTTTAAGACACTTCTTCCTGAAAGCATTTGTGTCTGTCGACAACATTTTCCTTGTCAAAATAGACTTAGCCCAGCATTTTACATCCTCTAATTGAATAAATTATAAAGCTTGATTTCTTTCTTTAGGATTTGTGGCTATTTCACTTTCTTTGATATAAGAACTGAAAACATTTTGCAGATGTTAAGCGTTACCTTTGTTTCATCTTTGAAGTGCTGCTTACTTCAAAAATTGAGAGCCTGTAATATAGTCATGCCTCTCTGACAAGAAATACAGCAGGGAGACTGTTTCCTCCTTTTCTATCAATGACAGAAACATGAAGAATTGTTAATAAAAGTTGTCAGCATTGAAATTCTTAAAATGACTTGAAAAGAGAATTTACATGGGACATCACCACCCAAACTCACTCCAGGTGTGGCTACTTTCCTGGCTCCCTGACTGGAAGTTGAGGGCTCTGCTGTGATTCTTAAGAGACATCTGGAAAAGGGGCCATGACTGTCACATTGGAGGAGATCTTTTGGCTTAAGAAGGAATATTAATTATCATTTGTTGTTCCAATTCCTAAATTAGAAGATTAAGCAAGATTTATATTATCTCAATCTGATTATAAGGATTTGGTAAAACATAGCCTATGTACGGCAAGGAAGATATGTTTTTTTTTTTTTTTTTTTTTTATTACCATGACCTTCCATTCTTCCCTCTGCTATATAGGACTAGTGAATACAGGAAGCACATTCATTAAAACTGTGTATGTGTGAGAATATATTTAAAATGTATTTTGTGTTCTGATGTGTTTTCATATTTGGAAGGGCAAACCCACAACAGGTAAATTCATCTAAAAGGTTTATATTGTAAATTATATTTGAGGAGCCCTAGGCAACATTTCTCTAGGCTGTGTCTGAAATTCACTTTCACAAAGCCTGAGAACATTCAAATAACACTCAGAGAAAACAGACATTTTTAATAGACACAATGACATTTGGAATACTAAAAAAAATTACTAACCAGTTTGAAATTTATGCCAAATCTGTGTCCAAATGAATAATCCATCCTACTTGAGAACAAATGATGATGATGATGATGATGGTAATGATTATGCTAATAATCATCATCATCATCATAATAGCTGCCATTACTAAGCAATTACTATATACAAAGCACTATATTAAGCTCTTTATATGCATTTTTCTTATTTAATTCTCATATCAATACTAAGGAGTAGGTATATAATTATTCCTGTTGTTTGAGATGAGAAAGTGAGACTCAGAAAGGTTTAAGTAATGGGCCCAAGGTGGCACAACTAGATACTGGTAGATTTGAAATTCAAAACCAGGTCAATCTTAGTCCAAGACCCAGATAATTAACCATGAATTGTATTGCCTATCTAGTACATATAGAAATGACAATGAAATTGAGACAATATACTAAGATGACTTTTATAAACACTTACCGACTACCAGGAGCACTTATTTTGTCAGGAACCTGAGTGGGTTGTATGGAAACAACATGACTCTTGACTTTCTTTCTCAATCTCAGTTGATTACAAAAATACATAAGATAACCTTTTTTATGTAAATGAAACACTTACCAAGTTGGAATATCAGAGAATATCAGAAGAGTTGTTAAGATTATGTAGACCAGTGCTTCTCAAATTTGAATGCATCAGAATTCTCTTGGAAGGCTTATTAAAACACTGCATTCTGGCCCTCTCCCCAGAAGTTCTGATTCAGCAGGTCCAAAGTGGGCAAATAATTTACATTTATAACAAGGTCTTTGGTGATGCTGATGCTACTGTTCAAGGGAAATCAACTAGTTTGAGATCCGCTGATCTAGTGATATGAAAGCCAACACAAAATATAAATTTATGGAAGGTGACTATCTAATGGTCTTATGTTAGGTTCTAACCTGGGCTTTTTTGCTAGCTAGCTATATGATCCTTGGGAAGTCACTTCCCTCTTTATGGGATAGGCTTTTTCCTTTTCTATAAAAGTAGGGAGTTGGATCAGATGATAACTTACCTTGCCCCCCCATCCCATCATTATATGAGGGAGAAGACCAGGTAAATAGTACTCATTTGGAATTCAAACATGATCTTTGGGTATAGAGATTTAAATCTATTTTCAGTGACAGCAAATATCATACTGTTGATGTAAGAAATGTCTAAACCTGTAAGAATTTCTTATGAGTTTATTTGAGCCAAACTGCTAACAATTGCCAGGAATCAAAATCTCAATGGATTGAGAAAATGTTCTGGAAATTGGCAGTTTTGTCGCTTATTTTATACATCAGAATCCAAGGGGAAAATGTAAGGGGGTTACCTAAAATTCATTGGTTGTAGATTAGGGAGGCAGGAGAAAGCAAAGCCGGGAAATCTTTGAAATTGGATAAAGAGAAAAGTAAATAGACAAATACTTCTTTGATATTGATAGGTGTAGGATAGTTAAAAATTAACATTTATGGCACGTAGAGATAGTACATAGGAGAAGAAGATAATCATGGGTTCTCTGTTCTCAAGTTCTGGTGGGAGATTGTGCCCTAAGGGGGTCTAGAAAAGGGGATTACTCTGACATTTTAAAGGTATGTTATCTTAGATGCAAATAGACAATAGACAGGCTCAGTTAAGGTAAAGATTGACCTTTGTTAAGGAAGGTAATGGCCTAGGACATGACTACATGCCATGACTTGCTTTTACTTAGGAAGTTTTAGTTTCATAACATGCTATGTGGTTACTTTAAGTCTCTGAGTTTGTAAGGCTTGTCACGTGGTCCTCCTCTGATCTTGTCAGGTTTAGTATGTCACTCCTTTTTCATCCACAAAGCAGATGCACATCACATAGCTAGCTTGTGTCTAAAAGTTTTTTACTCATTCAACATATTTACTGACCACCTATTATATGCCGGGTGCTGTATTAAGTACTGGGGATTCAGTAGTGAACAAAATGACATCATTTACTCTCATAGAGGTTATAGGCCATAATTTGGAACAGCAAGTATTTTTGATAAAATGAAAAATAAGCATTAATAGAAGTTTGAGTCTATTTTCCTACCCACACAGATCATATTTCATACTCCTGATTTTAAACTTAAACAACTAACTATACAAACAGTGTTAAATATTTCTGATTTATGATATTTAATACAGAACAAGTTAATGTTAAAAATGAATTATAAATCAAAGAGCTACTTGAGATTATAACCTACAACTAAAAGAAAATAAACTGCAACATTTATCCTAAAATTGTAAATAATAACTCAGTTTAAAAATCTAGTTTAAAACAAACACATAGACACAAACAACAGTGTGGTGGTTACTGGAGGGAAAGGGGGGTGACAGGAGGTTGAAGTGTGTAAAGGGGGTCAAATATATGGTGATAGAAGGAGATTTGACTTTGGGTAATGAACACATAATGCAAAATACAGATGATGTAAAGAATTGTACACTTGAAACATATATAATGTTATTAACCAATGTTACCCAAATAAATTTAATAAAGAATCTAGTTTAAAATCTGTATGGGCAATGGGGGGATAAGGGCACATATGTAATACCTTAATCAATGAAGAAATTTAAAAAAAAGTATAGGGTTATATTCCAGAAATGCCTTATTTTCTGTAAATGTTTCCCTTCCTTCCTTCCTTCCTTCCTTTCTTTCTTTCTTTCTTTCTTTCTTTCTTTCTTTCTTTTTTTTGGTTAATACTTACTGGAGGATATTTTCCCATTGATTTTTAAGGAGAGTGGAAGGGAGGGAGAGAGATACATCCATTGGTTGCCTCACATACGCGCATTGACCAGGGCCTGGGATCAAGCCTGTAAACTGAAGTACATGCCCTTGACTGGAAGCAAACCCAGGACCCAGTCTGCAGGCTGAAGCTATATCCATGAGCCAAAAATAGCTAGGGCTGTGAATGTTTTCTTTGCACACACACATGAATACACACAGCATATGCATAGCAAGGGTAGAAGATAGTAGTTAAGCTTGTGACATGATTTTATTTACAATACTAGTAGAGTAGAAGATGTGCTGGGGTGGTAGTCAGGAAACCTGTGTTCAATACTGGACACTGCCACCAACTCATTGACCCTTTGAGGACCTTGGTTTCTCTACCTGAAATGAAAGTTTGCAGAAGATGTTTCATGATTTCTTTCCCTTCCAACCTGAACACTTTATTAAGTCAGATGCTAACAACTAATTAAAGGAAAGCACTATACAGTATTTCCACTCTCTCTCTAGAAAGCAAGTATTTATTATACTAAATTCAACATATTATTTCACATGTTGAAATCTTACCTATGAGGTACTTTAAAATCTAATATATTCTGCTGACTTGGAAAGCAAACTGGGCACATCAAAGACTTCCTTTTAGATGGTAATTTCACTTCACAAGGGGGACACTCAGTGGGCCTAGCAAGCCTGCTACCAGAGACAGCCATGGGATAGTTTAAAGCTTGTAAGATTTCCTTTCACTTGTGTGTTTAATGCCCAACTGGCTATAATAAGAAAAGAACTATGGTGGTGATTCTTCCTTCACCAAAACTTTCAGTTTCTGAGATTAGTATCTATGATTTTAGTCCAACCATGTTGGTGTTAGAAACTTCAAAGCAAGTCGAAAGCCCACTATTTAGGGGAATATATTTTATATTTTAAAGGAATACTCACTACCAATTAGCCTAGGCGGTAATGAAAATCATCATATATTTTAAATGATGAAAGATCCCAGTAGGAGGTCTCCTAATGGATGACAGGTGCCAGAGTGAGGGGCGTCCAGTAGGAGGAGGGCAAAGCCTGTTTCTCAGTCAGCTTAAGAGAGCACAACATGTCCTTTCAGCTGGACTCAAAACACATTTAGAGTGCAACCCACTATTTTTTGTTGTGTTTTATTCAGAACATTGCTGCTTGTCAAATAATCTGAAAACATTTAGGAAGACTAGATAGGTTACCACAAGTCATTTCAGTGCCTTGATATAGCTACTGGTCACATAAAGCAAAGCACAGTATAAAACACAGTTGCTGGAGGTTTAGGTTTTAAGATCCCTTTATATTTCCTTCAAAAGATTACCACACTTAATACTGATAGGATATGACTCTCACTAGAATGTGAATGCCACAAGGGCAGAAGCATGTTTTCTTCATGGATATGTCCCAAAAATTTATAATGGTACCCATCATATTATGGCTGCTCAAGAAATATTTATTGAGTGAAAAAGTGTTACAATCACAAGAACAATTATTTGCCTGGCTCTCTTCTCTTTCTGTTTTTCTTCCCTAACAGGTTTTTCACGAAGTTCAATCACTTCATTCCTGTCTGTTTTGTGGCTTTTACCCCTCCCCTTTATACAGTAGTTTTATTGGTATTTTACTTTATTTAACTTATTATTGAAATGTAACATATATTCATACAGAAAGTGCAAAAGTTGTGTCAGCTTGATAAATTTTAAAAAACTGAACATACTTATGGAACCGGCATCTAGATCAAGAAACAGAACCTGGATAGCACTTACAAGACTCCCTTAGTCAACTATTTTCTCCTCACAAGGGTATTCACCATCCTAAATTTGAAACCATAGATTAGTTTAGACTGTGTCTACCCTTTATATGAATGGGATAACATAGCACGTTGTACCTGAGTTTTGGTACAGTTTGTATGTATTTATTTTGTGTATTATCTTAGTCTTTTTAGGCTGTTAAAACAAAAATACCATAGACTGAATGGCTTAAACAACAGACATTGAATTCTCACAGTTCTGGAGGCTTGGAAATTCAAGATCAAGGTACCAGGTTATTTGGGTTTAATGTGGGCCCTCTTCCTGGTTTGTATGCAGCCACCCTCTTTCTTTATCCTCACATGGCAGAGAGAAAGATCATCTCTCTTGTGTTTCTTCTTATTATAATCCATCTACAAAAGCTCCATCTTTATAATCTAATTATTATTTTTTAAAGGCCACACCTCTAAATACCATCAAATTGGGGATTAGGAGTTTAACATGAATTTTGTGGGTACACAAATATTTACTTCTTAGTAGCTATATACCGAGCTTTGCACCATTTTCAATGGTGTGCATCTGAACTATTACTCCTCCACATTTCTTTTTGACTAGGTTTCCTGATCATGGTAGAGAGGCTTAGCCTTGTCAGATACCATGAAAGCAGCTCTTTTAATAAGAGTTAAAGATGGAAATAAGATCAGAATGAAAAGTATTCCTGCTATATGGCTGATATTCCTGACATTAACATCCTAAGGGTTTTCTGGGAATCATGCATTCATAGAAACACAATTTTATTGGTCATCTGAATATATCAATGTTTGGATAGCATGTATATCTTATTGAATAAAGCATTGGATTACTTTGGTGGTGACACATCAGTTAATCTGAATTGACCCATTATAACCCATTGAAATCTAGCTGAGAGCAGGGTCTAGTAAAATGAAGACACTGAACAGAAAAGTTATGAATGAAGCTGCTAGGAAGAAGAGTAATGGGCAGTTTACAGGACCAGTGCAAATAGGGAAGCTAGGAGAGAGCATGGGATTTGGTAGGTCATGAGGAAAGGGGACTTTAAGATTGGAATGAAAGTGCCACTATGTGAACCAGAGGAAACCAGAAATCCAGGAACATTGTTGACTTTGCAGCCTTGCCCAGAACTTATGCTAATTCTATAGTGTACTCTATCCATAGTAGCCTATCTGATTGGGATATACAGAGGTCAAATTAAAAACTATGATAGTTAATAATACTGTATTGTATATTTGAAAGTTAATAAGAGAGTAGATCTTAAAAGTTCTCATCATGAGAAAAAAAATCATAGCCATGAGTGGTGATAGGTGTTAAGTAGTCTTATTATGACAATCATTTCACAATATATACAAATATCAAATCATTTTATTGTACATTTGAAGCTAGTAAATGGTATATGTCAATTATATCTCAATGAAAAATAAGCCATTAGGAAAACCAATTGACCACAAAACCTAGGAAACAGCAAACCCAGTATGATGGTACAGATTATGTAGTGCATACAAATAGGTGTTTTATTAATTCAAAAAAAATTTTAAGCAACCCTCCACACAGCAGGAAAAAACGCAGGAGCAAATGAATGAGTGATTTCATAGTAAAATGGGTAGATCCTTTACATGCTGATGGTCTAGCAGTTGAGAAGTACTTAAGCTTAGTACTTAAGTATACAACCTGATGCCAGGATTGTAATTACATGGTCTTAGTTTCTGTTTATAAAAAGCAGTTTTACTGCCACAACTGTCAGTTAGCTTTGACTACAAACCCACCAGCTAGCAAACATGGGAGGTTAAGTCAAAGAGGGATAGGAGGAATGGTCAAAACAGCTGACTCTGAATAGTTTTAGAGACAAACAGGGTTGAGGTAATGGATGAATTCTGTCAAGGCTGCAATTGAGCATTTGTGTCTCCTAAAATGCCATTTACTGAAATGCTGTTACAATAATTTAAAAAGTCACCAGGATTTAATTTTTTATAAATGTGCGTTATTTTATGGGAGGGTTAATAAAACGTTATTTTTTTCCATCAGATCTCCTTTATTTGATATCTTGCCTTAGGCAATTTTCAGGCTAATAATAACATTTCTGACAAAGAAATATGGTCATGTACTATGCCTTCTTATAATACAGCTTTATCCTTTTTGGTATTTCATGTCAGGCCAGGCTTTCCACTGGTTTGCCAACTTTTCTCAAGTCATGTACTATGCACCTAGCTTGGATTCATTTATTTGCACAAGTGTGTATTGAGTAGGAATGAGCTAGGAAGTGCTAGTTATTGTTGGGGAAACTAAAAGTGTATAAAACCTGTTCTGTGCCCTCAAAGAGTTCACAGACTAGCAGGGGAGCTGAGGCAGGATTACAATTCTAATATAAGGTGGAATGGGAGAAGTGCCAACAGAGAAGTACAAAGGGCAATGATGTTCAAAGGAGAGTGAGATCATTTCCAGATGGAGAGATCAAAGAAGGCTTCATGGAAGAAGTGGTATTTGTGCTGCATCTCCAAGGGTAAGATTTCTCCTGGAGGAGATGAGTAAAAGAAAAGGAAAGCATTGTAGGTTCAAGACTAGTGAGAGTTGAAGCTCAGGATAAAGTGGCTGGGCTAGGAACATATCTATTCTTTGGAAAGAACTGAGGAATTTGCACAGATTCTGCTAACATTTGTAAAATAGACTCCACTAAAGCCCAGGACTATGGGAGTACAAGCACACAGGAGAAAAGCATTATTATTGACCAAAAGCTATAACAAAGAAGTTCTGAAAGACATCTGAACATGCACCACCTATTTTTAAATTTATTTTTTAATTAGTACTGAGCTCCTATTCTGTGTAATGACATGGGCTAACCAGGATGAGGGTGGGAGGGAGCAGTCATACAATGCTGAAATATATGATTCTGGCCCCTTAGGACTTTACCATGTTTATTTCCTTCTTTCCTGTTGGTGAAAACAATTAAATGGCAATCAAAATAGCCTAGAACAGGGGTGGGCAACCTTTTTGTGAGTGCATGCCAAAACCAGCAAAATCTCTGACTCAAAATTCTTCTGTGTGCCAACCCTAATTTTTTGAGAACATGTTATGCCTACTTGATATCTCTTAAGGTGTACGTATGTGAAGAACCTTGAAGAAATAATAAAATTCA
>NW_006298037.1:46168-52262 GCF_000327345.1 Myotis davidii
ATTTTTTCCAAGTCAGCTCTAAGGTCAATAAATTTCTGCTTCCAAATTGAGCTACTCTGAAATTCAATCAACTGCATTTCAAAGTCAGCCAAGTCTATCCATGAAAACATTTGTAAGTTTAGTTCCTCCAGTTTCATGCTGTCTGGAAACCTCATGAATTTTGCTGTCTCTTCCAGTTCTCTGAATTTTGCAAATCTTGAGAAGAACTGCTCAATAGTTGACTCAATGATGTTTAAAAACAGCTTTTGAGGCTTTGACAGTCTGTTCTGTCATCTTTTAGGAGGTCTTTGCTGTGCCTCTTGAGGTTTGGGAAATATCTAAATCTCTCACCATCCACATCCCTTTAAAAGGCTTCCAGTTTATTTTCAAAAGCCTTTATGTGACCAAACATAACATCAAGTGTCTTGCCAGTTCCTTGTAATTTAACATTTAAGTCATTCAAATGTTCACAAACATTGTAAATGGAAGATTATAAGAGAGGGTTTCACATGCCAGCAAAAGTTACTGGCGTGCCATGTTTGGCACGCATGCCAGGGGTTGCCCACCCCTGGCCTAGACCTCAGAAATTTCAATAAAGTTCAGGCTCTGGTCAGGTTTAGAAGTTAAAACAGCCCATAGTATTTCTGGATAACAAAAAACATCAATGCAAATAGCTAAACTTTTGAGCTAAACACTGTGCTAGCATTTTATGACCTTTAAAGTTTGCATCAGCCCTACTAAGTAAGAAGTCCCGCTTCATTGTGTTGTCTCAATATGTTGAGGTAGGTTCTGTCAGTGTGTGTAGAGGGGTATGTGTCTGTGTGTTTTGGGGACTACTGCTAGTGAGCAATGGGACAATATGGAGCTTGCTTAGTAGATTATGACCAGTTTTTCCTATTTCCTGGAGCCCAGGGAAGGCAATGGCGCCTTTCTTCTGCTGTAATAGGCCTACTTAGGAACACCCTGGAATGAACAAGTACTTACAAAATTATGAAAAAGACAATCTCTATTTGATCATAATGGAATCCAAACTTCATGACGCAATCTCCTTACATGAGTACTGACTCTGTGCCTGTACTATATTATGTATTTTACATATATGCATTCATTTAATCCCTGCAAGAATCCTGGAAGATAGCATTACCATTTTTTAGATCATAAAGCTGAATAACAGACATTGGGACACTTCCCTAAAATTATATAGTCAATATAAAACAGAACCAGAACCCAAATTCCATATTTTCCCATATTTATTCAATGCTGACTCTATGAATAAGAACAATATATTTGGTTCCACTACAGGCATACTTTGTCATCTAATGTTTTGGCATTCAGTTGAACATAGAAACCTAACCTGTAAGCCAAAAGAAAAAAATCGGTATTTTCTCCTAAGATCTGCCTATCTTAAACTGAGAGAAAGATAAAGGCCAGGGAGACTGAGATAAAGAGGGAGAGATTGATAGAAAGATGAAAAGGGATAGAAGAGCAGAGAGGGGAGGGAGAGAGGGGAGAGAGTAAGAAAGAGAGGAGAGGGAGAATATGAGGACGTGAGAGCAAAAGGTTCTCCATAGGTCAGCCTTAATTTGGGCAGCAGCCTGAAGAGGCACAGTCAAGGCTTTGGTAGGAAGGTTCATGCTGGTTGACCAAACGTTGTTTTTTAATGACTTACTTTTCTTTTTCATGAACTTCAGAAACATCCTGCTTTTGCCCCAAATCTTTATTTTGCCTAGATTTGGATGACTCTCCTTGGAGTTTTATTTTACTTTGTGCACTCCTAGGTGTAATAATAGCCTTAGGCAACTCTGAATCTCAGTTTGTTCATCTTTAACATAGGAATAATATTTATAATAATCATAACAATAACAACAGCAACAAGAATAAATATCTATTTCATAGCGTGGTGTTTTTGAGACTTATAATAGGTAATGTGTGTGACTTGTAATACAGTTTATAAACATTAGATTTTGTTACAACTTCCCCTTTCTATGCAAAGGCATCCTTACTGGAGAAATTTCCCTGTCTAAATATCAATTTAACTATTACACATCAGAATCACACCCATAAAAGTGATTACTGTCCATAAATTCTGTGTATCAAAGTTCAGGAGGTGATTAACTGCTTTGGTCTTATTGCAAATCAGCTGATTCAGCTGTTTCTCAAAGGGTGGACATGCTTCTGATGTGGTAGAATTATTTCATTTTGTGTCTTAAATTTTTTTCATAAAAGAAAAGATGTAGAGGAACAACACTGGTAGAAATTATTTCAGATGATTAATTTGCACTCATAACTCTTCAGAAAGTAAGCAATTATTTCCTCAGAGCTCATCTGTGATTTTGAAGCAAAATATCCACATCTTAGTAGTATCCACATGTCCTCACACACCTCTACCCCAAATCTCTTTACTATTCTGTGTGAATTCTATATTTCCTATGACTCGATCACTAGAATGGTGGAGTTTAATATTCTTGTAAATTCCTTTGTAATAACCCAATTATTTAAGTTTATGTTGTCACAGAATTATTGTGAAGTAATTATGTCATTAGCTAATACAGTAGCACCAAAACCAGAAGGGACTTATGAGAACCAAATTAATCTTTATTCAAATAACTGAGTAAACATAGCAAATGATCTTCAAAATGACAGGACATACACACATAAAATCTCAAACATACCTCCAAATATCACCAAGTTTGGGACAAAGGTTTTGCTTGTTTTAATAAAGTATAAAGCTTAGGAATCTCACTGAAAAATTCAAAAGCCTCCTTTTGACATCAAATACCTGTTAAGAAACAGTTGTTGAAGGATTTTGGTGTAAATGAATCACAAACATATGGATTAAATTTCCCACCAAATATGCACAGTTCAAAAATTAAGTGAGAAAGTATGAAATGTGTTTTGAGTTTTATTAACAAAAATGATGGTATAAGTAGTGAAATCCTTAAGAGGTCACACAGTAAGTTGGTTTGCTTCTAATTCTATAAACAGCTGTATACATTTTGGAATCAGACATACCCTTCCTTTTCTAGGGAACTGCATGACCTTGGATTAATTGTTTTACTTTCCTGAGTTTCAATTTTCTCATCTGTACAATGGAGTTAGTAATACTTAACTCACAGTGTTGTTGTGTGGATTCAATAAAAGTATCTAATTTATGCATAGTATTTGCTAAATGTGTATGTAGGTGTAATTTTTAGTGTATGTTTTAATGTATAAATGTGTATATCTGTGTTTTGCATGTATGAGTGTGCATGTGGATGTGAATATATGTGTGTGTGCATGAGCCTCCATGTAGATGGTGTGTGAGTGTGCATGAATGTGCAAATGTGTGTGAGTTTGTGAATATGCACATATATAGGTATGCATATTTAGGTGTCTGGGTGCCTCTTTTCTCCATAGCAGTGACAGTTTATGGATTATAAATCAATGTAACAGAATTTACAATGATGCTAATATGGACTCTATATTGGAGGTTTACCCAAAACTAATTTGTTAGCTTGTTAGTGGAAAGGAATCAATTCATTAAGTTTGAATTTCTAGAAAGTTGCCATTTAGTGAATTTATTCTGAAGCACTTCATAAATTTGTAACTTAAAGAGGAGAATGCTATAAGTCTCTGTATAGTGTGTATAAAGTCATTTTATATTTTATGAAGAAAAATTTCTATAAGTTTTAAATGAGAATAAAAGCAGAATTTCTCATTACAATATATTTATGCTGTTATCTTTAGGATGCCAAAGTACTTAGACAGAAAACTTAGAGTCAACCTACATATTTGTCATTTTGGCAACTACTCTCCTGTTGTCAGAGAGAACTTCTGGGGCTGGAGATGGTCTTCTGTAATTGTCACTACCACCCTAGTCCAAGATCCCACTCAGAAACCTCCTCATTTGTGCAAACCCCAACAAGGAATATGCTGCCTGATCTCTTTGGTAGAATATTTCCTTAATAAAAGTCATGATGTCTTTAGCAGCTTCTGGACTTTCTTCACCATCCTTGCCCTGATGGGGGGCTTGCTCCATGGCTTTAGCTCCCCCTAGCATGAGGTCTTCCCAATTCACCCAGGACCCAATTCTTCTGCTAGAGAGGATCATGTTCATTGCTCTAGCTAAGACAATGTTTCTCCACTGGTAAGGATTATAGCACACAGTTCAAAGGTGATCCCAGTTGTTTTGCTAACTACTTTGCCTTGATTTGACTACTCGGTGAGGGTGGACTGCCTAACTGTTGTTTAGATTCTTCTTTTTCTCTTTTCTACTGGCATAGCTGCTTTAGTAGTCTAGTGCTGGGGTGTTTGGGTGCCCTTTTTGTAGTTGTCTTGCGGTATTCTCCCCTCTGGCGTGTTGTGCTTTGTGCTCTCTACTGACACTCTTCATTCTAGGGAACTGGCTTCAGGTTTTCTCTTAGCTGTTGAACTCATGCAGGTACCTGCCCCTTATTGAGCAACCTCTTGATTTGATCTGGAATTTCAGTCCCTTTCAGCTTCCCCACCCTCTGCTGCATTGCTCACAACTCCAGAGCTTGACAAGACTATCTGCCCAGAGCTCTTTCTATCTTTTGTCTGTTCCCCTGGGCCATCCCTTTGTTTTGAGCTCAGTGGTTCCTGAAAACAAAGATGCACCTAAAAGCAGGGTTTAACACAGCATCCTCTCCTCTGCAGCTCATTTTTGTCTAACTCTTGACCTCCTTGATTAGGTCTCAATCGGCTTCTGTAAGCTACTGGAACTAATTATGCAGAGTAAGAGCTTGCACGCAAATTCAAATAATCACCATGGGTTAGAGCAGTGGTTCTCAACCTTGGCTGCACATTAGAATCACCTGAGAATCTTTTTAAAATCCTGATTTCTGGGCCTCATCCTCCGTAAATTCTGTTTCTTTGTTATGGGGTGGGGCCAAAACATTAGTAACAAAGAAACAGAATATCTAGAGGATGAGGCCCCGAAATCAGGATTTAAAAAAGATTCCCAGGTGATTCTAATGTGCAGCCAAGGTTGAGACCCACTGAGTTAGAGTAATAGGAAATTTAAGTGGTTTTTAGTACAGGTCAGATCATTTACTTTAAGTACCTGACATCCTGTCTATATTCTTTGTCGTTTAAAAATTGTATCACATATATCTTAATTTGTGATACTGTAGCTAGGATTTGGTCCTTTTTTTGTAATAAAGAGATTTTGGTTATAACAGAAATTGACCTGTGGCATTTTGACAACCATGTACTGTGACTGGTCAGCAAAGTCAACTCCATTTTTATTTCCATCTTTACCCATTAACAGCCTTTATGAAAAAAAGAAAAAATAATTTTTAAGCTTTTATAGCTCTTTCACCAATGTGTCAAGTTAAGTAGAATTCATGAAAGAATAGTCATTACTGAATTGGCACAGTATTTGAGAGGATCTCTATTACATACTTTGCCAATACCCAAGGCAAGTACAGTTCTAGGTTTATGTACCAGCGTGGCTGCTTATTAGTTGTGTGACCTCAGAGATATTTAGTTAAGCTCTCTGAACATTAGTTTTTTCATTTGTAAAATTGTTCAGTCACACAAAGGGTTGTTTGCTTATAGTAATGGAAGCTTACATTTATTCAGCCTTTTGATAACAATTACTATGCTGAATTGCTTTATAGGCATTATCTCATTTAATTCTCATAACATCATTCAAGGCATGTGTTATTATTATTAGATCCTAATTTTACAAATGAGAAAGATGACACTCATAAAAATGAAGTGATTTTTCCCAAAGTCAACCAGTTTATAAGTGGTTGAAACTTGATGATAATGGCATGAAGATTTCCAATGAACTTTGTTCTTAACCACTAGAAAGTATTACTCTGAGGACCAAATGAGATTAAACTGAGAGGGTGTAACAAATGATAAGGTGTTATATAATTATTTATTACTGATAAAGCCATGATTGCTACCCTGAGGTAATCATGATTAGTTTTTATTTTATTTTAATTTTTAGTTTTATTTTTTTAAGCTCCTTGAAGCAAGGCTATACAGAGACAAGACCCCAACCTCACTGATTCTAATATTTGTGCTCATATTTGATATTTCCAAGATGAAAAACACTATTCATTCACTGCTCTTTTGAGGAGAGCTTGATGCAAAAGGGATCCTT
>NW_006298037.1:52623-73116 GCF_000327345.1 Myotis davidii
CAAAGAGCAGCTCTGTGGTCATTTTGAATTTTTTGAAGAAACACCATACTGTTTTCCACAGTGGCTGCATCAGTCTGCATTCCCACCAACAGTGCAACAGGGCTCCTTTTTCTACGCATCCTTGCCAGCACTTGTCCTTTATTGATTTGTTGATGATAGCCATTCTGACAGGTGTGAGATTGTACCTCATTGTTGTTTTGATTTGCATCTCTCAGATGATTAGTGACCTTAAGCATGTTTTCGTGTGTCTCTTGGCCTTCTGTATGTCCTCTTTTGAAAAGTTTATTTGGGTCCTTTGCCCAGCCCATTTTTTGATTGAATTGTTTATCTTCCTTTTGTTAAGTTGTATGAGTTCCCTGTAAATGTTGGAGATTAAACCCTTATCAGAGATAACATTGGCAAATATGTTCACCCATGAGGTGGGCTTTCTTGTTGTTTTGTTGATGGTTTCTTTTGTGTGCAGAAGCATTTTATTTTCATGTAGTCCCATTTGTTTATTTTCTCCTTGATTTCCATTGCCCTAGGAGCTGTATCGGTAGGGACATTGCTACGACAAATATCTGATATTTTGCTGCCTATGGCTTCTTCTAAGATTTTTATGGTTTCCCACCTTACATTTAAGTCCTTTATCCATTTTGAGTTTATGTTTGTGTATGGTGAAGTTCGTGGTCTAATTTCATTTTTTTTGCATGTATCTGTTCAATTTTCCCAATACAATGTATTGAAGAGGCTGTCTTGACTCTGTTGTATGCTCTTGCCTCCTTTGTCAAATAATTGAGCATAATGGCTTGGGTCTATTTCTGGGTTCTCCGTTCTGTCCCATTGGTCTATATGTCTGTTTTTGTGCTAGTACCAAGCAGTTTTTAGAACAGTGGCCTTGTAGTGTAGCTTGATATCTGGTAGTGTGATTCCTCCAACTTTGTTCTTCTTTCACAAGATTTCTGGATCTATTCTGGATCTTATTTTATTCCAGATGAATTTTTGGAGAGTTTGTTCTTGGTCTTTGAAGTATGTTATTGGTATTTTAATGGGGATTGCATTGAATGTATAGATTGCTTTGGGTAGTATGGACATTTTAATGATGTTGATTCTACCAATCCATGAACACAGTATATTCTGCCATTTGTTTATGTCTTCCTCCATCTCTTTTTTCAGCATCCTGTAATTTTCTGAGTACAGGTCCTTTACCTCCTTGGTTAAATTTATTCCTAGGTACCTTAATTTTTGTGTTGCTATGGTAAATGGGATTGTTTTTGTTCTGTTTTTAGTTTCTCTTGCTGTGAGTTCATTATTGGTGTATAAAAATGCCATAGATTTCTGGGTGTTAATTTTGTATCCTGCTACATTGCTGAATTCATTTATTAAGTCTAGTAGTTTTTTGATGGAGTATTTAGGGTTTCTCTAAGTATAATATCATGTCATCTGTGAAGAATGACAATTTTACTTCTTCTTTTCCAATTTGGATGCATTTTATTTCTTCTTATTGTCTGATCACTATGGCTAGCACTTCCAGTACTATGTCGAACAGGAGTGGTGAAAGTGGGCATCCCTGTCTTGTTCCTGTTCTTAGGGGAAATGGTTTTATTTTTTGCCCATTGAGTCTGATATTGGCTGTGGGTTTGTCATATAAAGCTTTTATTATGTTGAGGTATAATACCTCTATTACAACTTTGCTGAGAGTTTTTGTTTTTGTTTTTGTTATTTTTTTATCAGGAAAGGGTGTTAGATTTTGTCAAATGCCTTTTCTGCATCAATTAGTATGATTATGTGATTTTTGTCTCTCAGTTTGTTTATGTGGTGTATCACATTTTTTGATTTGTGGATACTGTACCAACCTTGCATCCCTGGAATAGATCCCACTTGTTCATGGTGTATGATCTTTCAAATATAATGCTGTATCCAATTTACTAGGATTTTTTTGAGGATAATAGGATCTACATTCATCAGGGATATTTTCCTGTAATTCTCTTTCTTTGTAGTGTCTTTATCTGGTTTTGAGATTAGGGTAATGCTGGCTTCATTGAAAGAACTAGGAAGTGTGCTTTCCTCTTGAATTGTTTTTGGAATAATCTGAGAAGTATAGGTTTTAGTTCTTCTTTGAAAATTTGGTAAAACTCCCTGTGAAGCTGTCTGGTCCCGGGGCGTTAGTTTGCTGGAAGTATTTTGATGACTGCTTCAATTTCCTCCTTAGTTATCGGCCTGTTGAGATTTTTTTTTTTTCATTATTCTTGATTGAGTTTTGGAAGGTCATATTTTTCTAGGAATATGTCCATTTCCTCTAAGTTGTTTAGTTTGTTGGAATAGAGTTGTTCATAGTATTTTTTAAATAATGCTTTGTATTTTTGTAGGATCTGTTGTCAATGCACATCTTTCATTTCGGATTTTGTTTATTTGTATCCCCTCTCTGTGCTTCTTGGTGAGCCTGACTAGAGGTTCATCAATTTTGCTTATTCTTTAAAAGAACCAGCTCTTGTTTGTTTGTTTTTGTTGTTGTTTGTTTTGTTTTGTTTTGTTTTCTTTTTGTCTTGTTGCTATGTCATTTATTTCTTTTTTTTAAATCTTTAATTTCTTTATTGGTTAAGGTATTACAAATGTGTCCTCATCCCCCCATTAACCCCCCACACCCCCTCAACTCATGCTCTCATCCCCCTGTTGTCTGTGTCCATTGGTTAGGCTTATATGCATGCATACAAGTCCTTTGGTTGATCTCTCCCCCTCACCCCCACCCTCCCCTACCTTCCCTCTGCGCCTGATTGGTTTTTCTAGTTTCTTGGGATATATTCCTAGAAGTGGTATTACTGGGTCAAATGGGAGTTCCATTTTTAGTTTTTTGAGGAAAGTCCATACTGTTCTCCACAGGCGCTGCACCAGTCTGCATTCCCACCAGCAGTGCAAAAGGGTGCCTTTGTTTCCACATCCTCGCCAACACCTGTTTGTTGATTTGTTGATGATAGCCATTCTGAGAAGTGTGAGATGGTACTGCATTATCATTTTGATTTGCATTTCTCATATAATTAGTGACTTTGAGCATGTTTTCATATGTCCTTTGGTCTTTTGTATGTCCTCTCTGATACTTGCCCTAGGAGGAGAACTAGGAAGTGTGCTTTCCTCTTGAATTGTTTTTGGAATAATCTGAGAAGTATAGGTTTTAGTTCTTCTTTGAAAATTTGGTAAAATAAACAAATGGGGCTACATCAAAATAAAAAGCTTTTGCACAGTAAAGGAAACCATCAACAAAATGACAAGAAAGCCCACTGCATGGGAGAACATATTTGCCAATGTTATCTCTGATAAGGGTTTAATCTCCAACATTTACAGGGAATTCATACAACTTAACAAAACGAAGATAAACAATCCAATCAAAAAATGGGCAACGGACCAAAATAGACATTTTTTTGAAAGAGGACATATGTCATTTATTTCTGCTCTGATCTTTATTACCTCCTTCCTTCTGCTCACTCTGGGCTTTTCTTGTTGCTCTCTTTCTAATTCTTTATGTTGCAGAGTTAGATGATTTATTACCAGTTTTCTTTTCTTTCTTTTTTTTTCTTTTGAGGTAGGCTTGTAATGCTACAAACTTCCCTCTCGGGACTGCTTTCACTGTGCCCCATAGGTTTTGCATTGTTGTGTTTTCATTGTCATTCATTTACAGTATGTTTTTATTTCTTCTTTGATCTCTTTGTTAACCCAATCATTGTTTAATAGCATGCTATTCAGCCTCCACATTTGATTTTTTACTGTTTTTATTGTAGTTTATTTCTAATATTATGCCATTGTGGTCTGAGAAGATGCTTGATATGATTTCAATCTTCTTGATTTTGAAGAGACTTTCCCTGTGACCCAATATGTGGTCTATCTTTGAAAATGTCCAAAGCAGATCCTTTTCCCCTTTGCTTTAAGGTCACTGTGACCTGCTTCAAATTATTTTGATGTTTTCCTTACTTTTTAGTGATTCCTGACTCTGTTTTAGATACTATTCCCAAGGAGTCTACAATGATCCAAGATGGTAATGCAATTAAAAAAATAAATAAAACACAAGTAATATTTAATTTAAAAGAAATACTTACAGGTTTGTTAAAAGGTAAAGGAGAAGTTACAAAATCAAAGAATTTCCACTAAAGCCTCCTTGTTAGGAGCAGAGGCCTGCCTTAAGAATCTCTACCTTTCTATTACTAGTTGGGTGACTCTGAGCAAAGTACCCAATGACATCAAGTCTAGGATGCCATCAATTATATGACACATTATTATTTTAGGTACCAATATGTAAGAAAATAAACTTCCAGTTAAATAGTGACAGAACGTCTTAGCAATAGTGCTGTGCAATGCATAAGTTGGCTCTCATTGCATACACAGGACTCTCATTGCATGCCTTCAAATTTCTTGCATTTTTTTGTGTGGAGTAATTTGATAATTTCTCTTGCCTTTGGTTGCTTTGCTTGGCAATCTTTTGGGATATAGCAGTAACAAAATATAACAAAGTTTTCTTTTTGTGGGCATCTTTCTTCCATATGGTCCTGTAAATCACTTAATTGTCACTTTGCAAGAAAAGAAGGAATTGTGGACATCCTCTAATGAGACATATACTTATTTCACTAATGTCCAATTGCCACCCTGCCACTGTTTCCAGTGCCTTTCAGCATACATAGTACCATTTTCAATGTCAATTCAGAAAGAGCACTCTTGAAAACATTTAAAATGACAATAAAACTCACCATGTTTAGCACTACAACTGTACATAGTACATATATTCAAGTGACTTGACAATTGTATCAACAAGTATGACCAAGTATAGACATACACACAGGTAATAGCTATTATGCCAGGCTAGTTTCTGGACAATAGTTATTGTAAGATGCCACTGATTATAAAATCATCCTGATTTCAGGATTTTGAAATGTGTTCTTATGGTCAGAAAAAACATAGTCCTTAAGTTTTCTCAGCCTATTTCCTTATTTGAAAAGATGAGGCTAGTAATGGTATTTGCTTCTAAAGGATAGCGTGAGGATACAGTTAAATCACTTAGCACAATGTTGAACACACACTAAGTGCTCAGATATTAATTTAAAAACATACAACTGCTATAGTGGATATTATTTTAAAAAGCAAACATAGAGCAGAAGATTAAAGGAAGCTATAGGAGTGTCTTAGCCAAATAGTAATGGCATTATGGCAGTGAAACCATAAAACATATTTGCTGACAGAGGCCATGACTTTATAATGCCACAGTGACAACTTATAAGGAGGATTGATTGGATTATTTTAAACAGTTTAACTGGTTGTTTTAATGACAGTAAAAAGGAAGCTTAATTTATCTTTCATGGACTACTTTAGGATATCTACTTTACTAAAACCCTACATATAAACTTATAAGCATTGTTTCCTCATTTAAAATCATTCATATATTGTAAAATGATTCGACTTCTATGGAAAACAATATGGATATTTTTCAAAGAATTAAAAATAGAAATAACATATGATCTAGCAATTCTACTTCTGGATATATGTGAAAAGGAAATGAAATAATTGCAGCATTTTTCACAATAGTCAAAATGTGAAAACAGAAATCTAAGTGTACATAGACGGCTGAATAAAGAAAATATGGTACATATATAAATGAAATATTATTCAACCCCAAACAGGAAATCCTGCCTTTTGTGACAGTGTGGGTGGACATTTAGGACATTCTGCTAAGTGAAATAAGTCAGAGAGAGAAAGGCAAATACCATATTATCTCACTTATACATAAAATATAAAGACATAACTCATAGAAACAGAGAGAAGAAGTAATTATCAGGGACTGAGGGGTGGGGGAATGGGGAAAGGATGGTCAAAGGGTACAAACATTTAATTATAAAATGAATACATTCTGGATATCTAATGTACAGTATGGTGACTATAATTAACCACACTGTATTGTGTACTTGAAAGTTGCGACAAAGTAGAGACTTAATTTTCTCACTCTAACAACAATAATAAAATGTTAATTATGTGAGGTGAAGGATGTGTTAACTAACCTATTTTGGTAAATATTTGCAAAATATATGTATCAAATCACATTCTATACCTAAAGCTTACACAATGTTATATGTCAATTATATCTCAACAAAGCTATGGAAGGAAAAGAAGTGGTTAATTCTAGTTACATGCCACATCATGGAACGATGTTGGGAACATGATATTAAGAAAATAAGTTTCAGAGAATGCATAAAATATTATTTCATTTTAAAGAGTTCAAAACATGGAAAACTCAGCAATTTATTGCTAAGGGATACAAACATATACAGTAAACACTATAGCAAGAGGAATATATACACAAAATTCAGGACAGTCTTTACATCTGGGTGCAGAGGGGAGGACATAGGTTTGCAAAGATGCTAACAAGGGATTTCCAATGTAATGGTAATATTTTTAAAATCTAGAATACTTTATATTTTATACATATTCTTTCATATATAATCTCTAAAACCCCATCTCTTTCTCCCTATTCTAGATTCACTATTTTCTCCCCTCTATAAATAGTAAGTCATTTAAAAAACCTAGCTAACACTCCTCTTGATATTTCAGGTTAGTGAAGGTGAAGACAGAAATGTTTTAAAGCAAGATCGCTTATGACACCCTGGTTTGGATGGCTTGGGGTGAATGGAACTCTATGATAAGAGTGGAGGAAGAAGTGTGAGAGTGTATTGGGTATATAAACAAATCAACTTACAGAATCTAGTTGTTTCTCAGGTAATTGTTGATAGTTCAAAACACATGTTTATTCAAGAACTTTTAAGAGCTGCAAACAGACTTATTGGTAGATTTTCTGATCTATTATGGCAATGGAAACCATCTGATGCATGTTTTTAAACGTGTTTGCAGATGGTCAGAACTTATGACTCAATTAACAAAACAAACATGTCTATGAACTTAATATAATCCTTCTGACCTTAATAAAGTCTTAAATACCAAGAAAAACTGTTTTAAGATTGAAAAATGTACACAAAAGTGAAACATTCCATACACTTGCACTGGAGTTTATGACCCTTGCCTCCTACCACTGCTCCCTGGCTAACTTAATGCCATTTAAAGTGCTTCCTTTGGTGGTAGCAAGTTATAAATCCATATTTCAGTAAGACACTATCATCAGCCACAGGTTTATAAATAAGTGCGTGCACGCGTGCACACACACACACACACACACACACACACACACACACACCGAGTTTTCTCTCAGCAATGATTTGGTTGACAGGTTGAAAAATCACTAAAGACCTTGTGTTTCTATTCTAGATATCGTTGTTTGTAATGATAATATGCTTTTCATTTTCCTGGATTTCCCCCATGAAAATCCTAGACATATTACAATAAAATATATTCTTATGCAAATAATCCAAATAGGTTTTTTTCCAATACCTAGAAGGAATGTCTAAAAGAACGCCCTGTCAAAATCAAAATACTAAAGTTTCTCAATAGGCCTCTATTCTTTATCTGACTTGTTAAGTCTCTAAGTTATTATATTATTATTGAATTAAAATGATAATAAAATAATGCTGAATAGTTAGACCCTACCCCCTCTCCATACATAGCAATTATAACTGCAGCTGAAAATAACTGAAATTTTATCACATCAAAGAAGACACCAGCCAGCCATGACCTCATGAAAGCCTTTCTGAAGTATTGAGTTAGATTTAAACAGGGAGTTGTTTGCCATATCCTTTTATTGTTTCAGAGACCCCTGTCAATCAGCACAGCAGTTAGTGAGAAACTCTACTGCTTGCTACTACCAGCCAATAGGCAAATTGGTTTGGCTCTTTTAACAGCTGGTTATCTAATCTATTTTTATTATGCTAGAAGAGTTAGTAGATTTGGTTGAGGATGAAACTAAACCTGGATGTTTTAATGACAAACAAATTATTCTTATGTTATCTATATTCAAACCTGTTTTGGAAAATTATGTTAGTGGTGAAAGGAGGAAAGATTACTAAACTGGAAACAAGGAAATGTAAGTTCTATTCTCCCTATGAATACAGATACATTCTTAAGATGCTTTGCAAGAACCTTGAGGGTCCTGGCTTCATTTTGGGAGGAGACACTCGTTTTGTTTTAAGAGGAAGATTAATCATTTCTTCGACAAGCCAATATAGCAGGACTGAAATTGAAAAAAACAAATGGCCTCCATATGTAACATTTAGTATTGCCTAAAACTTACATCTTGTTCTGGCATCTCCAACCTGTTGATGCTGGAAAACGTAAATTTACCACTGTGGGCAACTTGGTTTCTTCTAGTTTAAGACTCTTTTAAGTAGTAATTTCATTCACTATTCTCTCAGGGATATATGCGTTTTCCCTTCCCCCAAGATGATGTCTGCATGCAAAGGAAGGCCTGTGCGTTGTGGCAGCAGCAGGATAATGAACTTACAGTTTTTCTTGGAATATTCTGTATCCTGCTGACTTATGGAGGCATCCAGTGCTAATGTTGGCTGTGGTATGGATGTTTCCCTGTATTATCCCACTGCAATAATTGAGAGCCCCTTTGGTTTTGCATTCTCTGAACTTCCAAGGCCAGACCTCTTTCAGTTCATCAGTTCTCTCAGTGTCGGCCATCCCTTGCCACTCACAGGCTATGGTTTAATAGAAAATGTTATCTCAGAATTATTTACATAGGTGTCTCTCCTGCTGATGCTGCCACACTCCGTGTTTCCAGTATACCATAATTTATCTCTCTGTATTAGAACATGACCATGAAAGTAGACCATCACCCAGTATGTTCAAAATTTTCTCAATATATATGTATAGATTCCTGTTGTTCGACCCTTTCAGGGATGGGACATCTTCTCTGTAGTCTCATCTGTTCAAAATATATCCCCCCTGTACAGAAAGGGTTTTTGCCTTACCGGGTGGAAGATCCATTATATAACATATTCCTCAAGCACTTTTACATTGTGGCTAATAATCTTTATTCTCAGAGCCCTGAGAAAACTCTTGCTATATAATAAAATTTAAAAATAGATTTATAAACCCTCAGCTAAACCCAGCTTTTAAGATCATTGTCCTGCTATGGACTTAAGTTTAAGTTTGAAATCCAAACTGAGCAAAGAAATTTTTGTTCTAGGTTGTATTGGAAGTCCCCACCCATCCCTCTTCATCCTGCTACATTGATCCCATGGTTGAGGAGCCACAGGAAAATATTTAAGGAGAATGAAATATACATTATTTCCATATTTATATTATCTATCTATCTATCTATCTATCTATCTATCTATCATCATCATCTATCAATTATTTACCCACTATCCGCTCCATTATATAAATACATCTTTCTCTTCAATTATTGACCACCTTTTATAGCATAATTCTCATGCACTAGACTGCCTTGAAAGTGTTAGGCACCAGTTACCAAATACAGAGAATTGGGGAGAAAACAGGCTTCATTTTTCAAACAAAGTTTGTCAAATTGAAGAGGAAGATTTGGAGTATCTCTGATTTTGTAGCCCCCTTGTGAAAGCGATTGAGAGCGTGTACTGTCTCAACGTACTGATACATTAGATAGTACAGTTATGTTTGAAAATACATTGGAAGTGCATGTGAAAAGATGTCTCACAGTGTCTGAGACAGCAGGGTTGAAACTATCACTGGACAGAGATATGTAAACTAAAATTTATTGTTAATTTCTCACTTAAGTTTCTTCTGGGTTGGTCCTGTCAATGACATAGTATTCAACTATTAGTATTTTAAAGTAGGAGAAAGTAATGTAATAATTTTGTACTTTTTGAAGAGATGGTTGATCCACAAACATTTCTGAATTTGCTACATTTCAAGGTTCTTTGCCTTCTAACATTGTTTATATGTACAGTTCATAAAGCTTATTGCTTTATGTTACAGGTTAGAAACTGAGACCCAGGGAGAAAAAAAAGTTTACTATATATCTTGTGGAATTTCTGTGCAGCAATTACGTGTAAATTTTAATTACATATGAGTATCTGCATAAAGCATTCGTGTTTCACAGTAACAATATCATGAGGACATCATATATCCACACTTGGTCTTCTGTATCTTTTCAGAGACTGAAAGAGACTGTAGAAAGCAGAAATTGTTGTTTAGATAAAATGCTGTGGGAGTACCTAGCAAAGAAAATATGGGAAATGTTCAAATAATTTTGAGATTAATTTTCATCTTTGGGGGTTTTAAAGTATAATATTTTTATATTAACCCAGCTGTTACGTTAACTTTATGGAACAACTACTTTATTGCCCACTAGGAGATCTTGATCCTTGGCCCTGGGCTACCACAAAATGGATTGATTGACTTCAACAAGTCAGTCAAACTAGTCTGGGTGTCCAGTTTTTTATAGATAAAAATGAGAACATTTAAATGTATAATCTCTAAGTTCCCCTCTAATATTTAGTGAGTGTATGTAGAGTTCATATCCCACAGATCTATCATGTCTCTCTAATTCCAAGATTCAATCAATTACTAAGCTCTACTGACTCTATTCTAAATATTACTTAACTTTACCCATACCCTTTCATTTTTAATGTTTATTGTTGAGATTATTACAGATAATAATAATCTCCATTGTCCCTCTACACCCAGTTCCCACCCTGCTCCAGACCTTCACCACCTTATTGTCTGTGCCCATAGGTAATGTATATATGCATTACAGATCTTTGCTTCATTTCTTCCTGCCCCCCCCCATCGCCTTTCCTCTGTGAATCTTCAGTCTGTTCCATTTTTATGCCTCTAATTCTAGTTTATTCACCAGTTTATTATGTTCATGAGATTACTTATTCGTTTATTTTGATTTTTAGATTCAATTGTGATAGCTATGTATTTGTTGCCATTTTGTTGTTCATATTTTTTATCTTTTTCTTTTTCTTCTTCTTCCTCTTCTTAAAGAATACCTTTCAACAGTTCATATAATACTGGTTTGGTGTTTATGAACTCCTTTAGTTTTTTCTTGTCTGCGAAGCTCTTTATCAGACCTTCAATTCTAAATGATTGCTTTGCTGGGTAGAGTAATCTCCATTGTAGTTCCTTCCTATTTATCATTTTGAATATTTTTTGCCACTCCCTTCTGGCCTGCATAGTTTCTGTTGAGAAATCAGCTGACAGGCATATGGGCATTCCCTTGTAGAAAACTAATTGCTTTTCTTTTTGTCTTTAGCCTGTGGCATTTTAATTATGATGTGTCTTGGTGTGCTCCTCTTTTGGCTTCTTCTTTTTTGGGACTCTCTGTGCTTCCTGGACTTGTAAGTCTATTTCCTTCACTAGGTATGGGAAGTTTTCTGTCATTATTTCTTCAAATGGGTTTTCAATATATTGCTCTATCTCTTCTTCTGGCACCCGCATAATGCAAATGTTGGTACACTTGAAGTTGTCCCAGAGGCTCCTTATTTCTAGAAGACTCTTGGGTAACCTTATAACTGTGGTTTTGAACTCTATAGCCAGTAGTTTGCTTTATTTCATTTGTTACATGTTTCTTTGTCTCTGCATTTTGGCTGCTTCCCTGTATTTGTTTCTATGTATTGGGTAGAGCTGCTATGTCTCCTTGAGTTGGTAGAGTGGCCTTGTGTAGTAGGTGTTCTATAAGGCCCAGTGGCTCAGCCTCCCCCGACACCTGAGCTGGGCACTCTAGGTACACCCTTTGTAGGCTGAGCACAGTTTGTTGTAGTTGAGACTTGATTGCTATTGGTATCATTGGGAGGAATTGACCTCCAGGTCAATTGGCTGTGAGGACCAGCTGTGACTACAGTGGGAGAGCTGCTGTAAAGGAGACCCCTCTATAGAGCAGGACTTGACTCAGTGGGGCTTTGGTGCTTACTTAGTCTTCCCCTTGAATGAGTCGCTTATGGATGTGTAGAGTTGTAATCTGGTATGGTCTGACACTGACCTCTGGGTATACTGGCTTTTGGGTCTCCAGAAAGTTGAAAAGTCAGCCACTGCCTGGGACCACCCAGCAGGAGCTACAGAGAGATCTGCAGATTCCTCCTCATTGTATCAGGTTTAGAAGTACCCAGATGAGGCCCAGCTGTGAAGCAAGGCAGACTGGTGCTGGTGTCAGGTCTTGGGCCTTTTATTGATAGGTTTGGGGCTCACTGACCCAGCTGCAGATTGTTTGAGAGATTTTACCATTAGCAAGGAAAGGCCATTTATATGCAAAAGCTGCTACACACAGCTTGGGTGGGGTTATAAATTGGATGAGGCGGGGTCTTAGGGAATCACCAGGGCAGAGCAAACAGAAATTGCTGCCAGTCAGCCCTGCAACTGAGGAGGTCCCAGCATAGGAACAGTGATCCCTGCAAGGACCACTGTCTGGGAGAAAGCTGCCCCTGAGTTCCTGCCTTGATGCCAGATAATCCTGTTCCTCCTAGTATGTGTCTGTGTCCTTCAAAGCCTCTCCCTGGAGCTGGAGTTCAGAGGAAGCAGGACCTGTAAGTTCAGTTCATGGTGCTGGCCTTCTAAGAGGAACAGCTGGGTCTCTAGCAGCTTCTGTGTCACTGAGCCCAATCCACACTGGTTTTTACAGCCTGAGGGTATTACTACCCATAGGGACTGCTTTTCCCAGCTCTGGGACCCTGGGCTGGGGACCTGGTGTGAGGCTGGGACCCCTTGCTCCTCCAGGCAGCCTCCACAGAGGCCATCTCCCTCCCCATTGAAAAAGTGGCACATGTGGGTTCCATATGAGCTCATTCCATGCCTCCCCACCTCCTATCAGTCTCAGTGTGCTTTCTTCTTTATTTCTCTAGTTGTAGGACTTCCATTCAGCCAGCTTTTCAGCAGTTCTGGATGATGGTTGCACTGTATTTTAGTTGTAATTTTGAGGTGGTTGTAGGAGGCAGAGAGTACAGGCATTTACCTATGCCATCGTCTTCAAATCTCTACATACCCTTTCAAAGCCAGCGGCCATTTTCCTTATTGAGAGCCTCAATATCTTTCATCAGCCTCATAATTGTTTTTGCTGATTCTCTTGACTCCTTTCAATATCCCCCTTTTAATGGTGCCATGGTGATTTTTCTAAAACACTAATTTGTTGCCATCATACTCCAGGTTGTAAGCTTTCTGTAGTTCCTCTATTGTTGTAGTATAAAGCATGGCTTTTATGTTCAGGCTTCCCATTTCTTTCTTTTCTTGCTCCTCATTTTCAATGATTGAACCAACTTATTCCTGTCACTCCCCTGTTTAAAAACTGCATCAACAGTGTCAATGTTCCTAGTGCCTAGTCCAGGGCCTGGTGTTTAGTAGGTGCTCAATAAAAGTTTGTGGGACTGTATTGAATAAATTCAGCTATAAGTTTGGCTCTACAATGGCTATGTATCATGGCAATCACTCACTCTCAGGCTCTTAATCCAGAATCCCTGGTATTAGTAAGGCACCCCTACTCTATGCTTCATCAGCACTACCCCCAACCCCTGTAGCAGCACTCATCACACTGGATGATAATTGACTGCTTGCTGTTTTGCCTGCCCCTTAAGATAGTGGCTCTCAACCTTGGCTGCACATTTGAATCACCTGTTAACAAAGAAACAGATTTTCTGGAGGATAAGGCCCAGAAATCAGGATTTTAAAAAGATTCCCAGGTGATTCTAATGTGCAGCCAAGATTGATAACCACTGCCCTAAGACAATGAACAACTTGGGAGCAGGACCCAGGTCTTGGTCATCATCTTAATCCCAATGCCTATTACATGGCAGGTAATCAACAACTGGATGATTGAATAAGTGAATTAATGAAAAAGATGGTAAGAAAGGGGACTCAATTATATTAATAAATATCTCTTTATATCACACTGGTTGCTACTTTTGTCAAAATAAAAGGTCTAAACCAGCCGTGGGCAAACTACGGCCCGTTTGAAATGAATAAAACTAAAAAAAAAAAAAAAAGACTGTACCCTTTTATGTAATGATGTTTACTTTGAATTTGTATTAATTCACACAAATACTCAATCCATGCTTTTGTTCCGGCCCTCCGGTCCAGTTTAAGAACCCATTGTGGCCCTCAAGTCAAAAACTTTGCCCACCCCTGGACAGGAAAAAAGAGACTTGATCCTAATAGCAAATGTTCAGAGGAATGGGTTTTTTGGCTACTCAGAACTCTGACTTCAGCCAGTTGACCATTGAGGTTCTGATGAAAGATTCAAGTATTGGCCACCATCGGAGACTGCATCCCCATAATGGGGAAAGGAAACAGTACTCCTTAAAGAATAGGGGAGAGGTGGAACCATGTGGCTTAGGCACCTTGAGAAAGAAGACAACATAATGAGAAACTAGCAGGCAGCCAAGGCTGAGAACCAGTTTCTGTTGTGTGTGTGTTGATTTTCAAAAATGAGAAGGTATTTATTTTACATGCTCTGGTAATTAAGCAAACAAAAACCTATATGACCAAAAAATGAAGATTGATACATGCATTCAATGAGAGCAGGGAAAATTACACTCACAGAGGAAAAGATTCCATATGTTCTCCAATACCTAGGCACAACTGGGTGCCGCTTTAATGACTTTCCAAATGCACCCCGTTGTTCTTAAGTATTGAAGAACATATGGCACGTTTCCCCTTTAACTGTGAATTTCCTTACTTTTGTCAGTTGGTGTCTCATGCTTAATGTATTTTAATGCAGTTTTTGTGGGTGTGAATACAGTCCAAAGTTGTTATTAGAGAGGCCATGTTAATAGTATACTAAGTTGTTATGTTTTCGTCTTCCCCAAATATACCGTGAAAATCTACATATGCAGGTCTAACTTTGAAATTGTTAATAAAGGCCCTTCGAGAGTTTCCAAATCAATCTTCTCAGCTCCAAACTTAGCATGGATGATAAATGGCCATTTAGTTGCCAATATAGCACAATATTTCAATTTCCTGCCTTCCCAAAGGTATTTGAAAGGTTGTACGAAGTTCATACTCACAGTATGTGTTGTCTACAACGCTGTGATCTCTGACTGGCTAACTTTAACCAAAACCTTTTCAATTAACTCAACACATTCCTGGAGAAAAACACCCCAATGTAGGCTCTATAAAAATATGTCTTTATTGATTTTCTTGGCAACAAATTTCTAAATTATGATAAAATATGTTCTTTCAGATGATGTAGAAAAGGAAGCATTGTCCTTGTAAGGCAAACACTAAATGAACAGAATGATGCTCCGCATTTTATCTATAAAAGGTTACAGATTTAAGTGTCTGAGAATGTTAATGGAAATCCAATGGAAAGGAAAAACAAATCCTCATTCATAGTCCTTCCACAATCCTCAAATCAAATTGTTTTCATTTTTTTCTCATCCCCTTCCAGTCCCTGTCCATATGTATACATAATTTTTACATAATTTTACTTCCAGTGTAAAATCAATTTTGTACCTGTTTTTTTTCTATAACAATTGGATTCTAAGGAAAGCTATATAGCACATTCTTGTGGACAAATAAAGCAGAACACAGAGCAGAAAACTGGAACTCATGCATTGAGAATTGACAAAAAACTGAAGCCCAGCATTTAAAAGTATAGAAATGTCTCTGACTAGACTAGGTTGGATCATTGTTTGCTTCTGAACCCTCATTGTAAGCAGGAAAGCCCAAAGCGGGCTGCTTGTGATTGTCCCATTATTCTGAGAGCCAGGCTTCCCAGAGAAAGGAGCTCAGTGCAGGCCAGTGGTCAATTTCACCGGGGCCTTAATATTAATCCAAATAAAGGAAAATAAGGCTGATTTCTGGTGAGCTACCTTTAGGCTGACTGCAGAATGAGCATTTCTGAAGTATATCACTTTTAGGAAAGCTATTCCTTTCTGTTGATCCTGGACCTTAAGCTTGCTACAAGGCTAAGGCTATAAGGCTGATGCTCATTTTAGTGATGGTGAATAGCAACAAACACACTCATTAGTGTTGTAGGTATAAATTATGTTCAGACAGTTATTAGAGTGACACAATTCCCAAGTAAAGGTTTATGCATGCAGTTAAACATATAGTTAGTGGCTGCAACACTTTTTTAATATAAGTACATAGATATGTGAGTTTAAAACAATTATGTGTTTCAGCTAAAATCCAAGCATTGCTTAATATTTATTGGTTGGTTAATCCAGTAGTTTTGGTAGTTAACTTGAGGGGGAAAATCTATTATTTTCACAAAATTAGCAATATTAGAGAAATAATTGAAGTCCAAGTTTTGGGGTTTTCTAAGTCCATATCCTTGAACCAATTATCATTGTTTAGGCTTTGTAATATCTAACATCAAACAATTCCTTCTGAATAATGCTGCATCCTTTCAGCTAACTATGATGTCAACCAGAATGTGAATGACAGTTTTTATGCTAAAGTTTTTACCAATGTCTGCAACATCAGATTTGGTGGTCATTGCTTAAAGAAATATGGCTCCTATACTATATTCTTTTTTCAATTACTCCAGACTTATGAGCTAAGGCTAACTTGAAAAACTGTTGTTTTGCTAAAATGATGATGGACTGAAATGTACATAAGAATTGGTGAAACTTCCAGACAACATGAAATAGCCCTATTTAGGACATAATATTTCAGACGGTCTTAAGCTCCTCCTGCTGTTTTTTAATCTTAAAATATAATAGGTTTTTGCATATTACTCCATATGTTCATGTTTATTTTGACTTTTCAAAATATTTACATTGTCAGGTAAATTATATAACGTTTCCTTCCAGATCTTTAAGAAAAACAGATGTTTCAAAAAGATGTCATGTTTATTCATGGCTTACCTGGCTTACATGTGCCTGTTGTAAAGTACAATATAGTGGTTTTAATATTTTTATTTTTCGACTATTAAAAGAGACTTTACAATTAATTAAATACAAGGGAACACTAAGTACCTGGGGCATTTTACCACTAAACTTCAGTCTGCTAATATGAGATAATACATATAATAATGCTTTGAATCAATCTTCAGTGTATATTTGCATTAGGGTCAAACGTGCTGATTTCTTCTTCTTCTCTATGGAGTTCTATACTTCAAACTTCCCCAATAAACTCATTGCTCCTGTGACTTTTTATGTTAGAGTTTTAGAATGTGCTTTGAAGTGAAACAGGCCTAGATTTAAATCACACCTCTGTAACTTAATAGTCTTGTCACTCGCCTTTTCTGAAACTCAGTTTTCTCACCTATAAAATGTAAATAATAGTATTCATTTCCAAGGGTTGTTGTCATAATTAAATGAATTGTTGTATATAAAATGCCTAGCACATAGGAGTGTCCCCAATAATGCTAGTTTCTCTTGCTATGTACCTCATTGTCCCTTGTACATCTGGGCTGAATTCTCTAGCTATTCTTTTTCCCCCAAATGTATTTTTATTGATTTTTAGAGAGAGAGGAAGGGAGAGGAAGAGGGAGAAACATCAATGAGAGAGAGAGAAAAATCTATTGTGTTGTAAATGTTTCCTTCCACGTCCCGCGTTGTTCAGGGTTCAATATCTGGAAGAGGAGCCACACACAAATGAAATAGAAAATAAAAGAGATAATTTGGAAATATTGGGGGACCGGGTGGATAAGTCCAACTCAAGAGGAAGGACTTCCACCCGTGCTCAGTCCGCACCGACATTTTATAGTCTGAGGTTACCATAGTTACAGTTCTTGTGAGTTTCACCTGTTTTGATCATGTTTACACTCCCTGTACTTCTTTCAGCCCATTAGCTTCCCAGGTAAGATCTGGGGAGTGTTATAAGGTCAAGCCTAATTATGCTAAGAGGACTGAGCCCTCTAAGCTGGGACTTGTTTGTGACTTTGCCAGCAGGTCAGTCCAAGGCTCAACCCTATATCAGTTTCCCACACTATTGGCTGCCTCCTGCATGGTCCCCTTTGGAGATTGAGCCCAGGGCATGTGCCCTAGATCAGGAATCAAACCAGCAACCTCCTGTGCATGGGTTGATGATCAACCACTGAGCCACTCTGGCCAGACGCTCAAGCTATTCTTGCACCTGGACTCTGTGAGCTGGTGTAGTTGGATAAGGGAAGTACTCTGGGGCTCTTCTGCGAGCATCCTCATCATTCTCTTTTCTAGATGCAGGATGTTAAGTTCTTCCTTTGTCATTTGACAGCAACTGGGTCTATCTGTATATTTTTCATGCAAAAAATCAAAAGAAATTTAGGTAAAAGTAGTGCCTTTCTGATCACATTTTAAGCTGAACCATGTGTCAATCTAAATTTCCCAGGATTCTAGTATTTCCTTTGATTGATGCCTTTGCATATTGAAATATTAAATGTTTCTTATTTGAGTGGATTTAGGTAATTTCTTTGAAAAAAATAAATATTGTCCTAACTGGCTTGGCTCAGTGGATAGAGTGTCGGCCTGTGGACTGAAGGGTCCCAGGTTCTATTCCGGTCAAGGGCATGTACCTTGTTTATTTTGGATAGAGGTTAAAGGTATAATCTACAGTCCAAAAACTTGAATCATATGATAATAACAAATGCTGACATTGTCCCAGATACTATTGGAAGTGCCTTACACATATTAACTCATTTAATCCTATCAGTAATGCTTTGAGGTGCAAGTTCTTATTATCATTCTTACTTTATAGATGAAGAAATTGAGGCACAGAAAAGTTGACTAACTTGCCTAAGGCCACATAGCTAGTAAGTAGAAGAGCCAGAATTTAAACCCAGGAAGTCTGCATTGCATTCAGAATCTATTCACTCATTCATGAATAAGTGAACACACACATATAGTCTCTGTGTGCGCATGTGTGCTCGCTCTATCATCTATCTGTCTATCTATCTATCTATCTATCTATCTATCTATCTATCATCATCATCTATCCTCTACTGTATATCTAGTTGCAATAATATTCTAGGTGAATGGTATCTACATTCTCCTTTTTTCTTAGTGGAATATCCGTTGTCATATTGTCAGAGTTCAAATCTCAGATCCATCATTACTTAGCTGCCCCTCACTTATCTCACTTATAAAATGTGGACAATAATAGTAGCCACTTTTGTCAGCCAGGATTTTTTAAAATATTTTTTTATTGATTTCAGAGAGGAAGAGATAGAAACATCAATGATGAGAGAGAAGCATTGATTGGCTGCCTCCTGCATGTTCCCTGCTGGGGATTGAGCATGCAACCCCTGGCATGTGCCCTGACTAAAAGCCAACCATGACCTCCTAGTTCATAGGTTGACACTCAACCACTGAGCAACACCACCAGGCACCATCCAGGATTCTTGTTTACAAACAACAGCACCTGATTCCAGTTAACATAAACAAAACAAATTTCTTGGAAGGGTATTAGAAAGGTTACCAAATTAAGCTCAGAAACTAGCAGAAACCAAGGGAAACTGCAGGACTAGGTTAGGTAATGGCTTCTATACCTTTAAGACTCTGGAAGCCACTTTTGGCAGCACCACCACTGATCACTTGCTATCTCAATGGCTGAAAGGCATTATTCATTTCTGATGCCAAGTCCTTAGTGGGCATATCTAATGAGCCAAATTTAGGGCACCTACTCATGCTCTAGCTCAAGGAGTAGGTAGTGTCTGGATCTGGCATTGGTATTGGGAGGTGGAACTCGGTCTTTCATCAAGACTTACTCAAAAAAAGGAGAAGAATGTCCAGGTATTGAACAGCCAAAAAGTAAATCAAAATAAAATGAAACAAAATCCCCTGGACAAAATCTATGATCCACCTCAGGGTTTTCGTTAGGATGAAAATGAGGGGCACATAGTAAGAAACACATAAGTGCTAATCATTAATATTATTTGACAAGAGGCCCAGTGCATAAAATTCGTGCACTGGGGGGGGGGATGGTCCCTCAGCCCAGCCTGTGCCATCTTGCAGTCTGGGAGCCCTCAGGGGATGTCCGACTGCCACTGAGGCAGGAAAGGCTCCCACCACTGCTGCTGCACTTGCCAGCCATAAGCCTGGCTTCTGCCTGAGAGGCACTCCCCCTGTGGGAGCGCACTGACCACCAGGGATCGCGTTAAGAGTCTGCCCCCTGGTGGTCAGTGCACATCAAGCGACTGGTCGTTCTGGCATTTGGTTGATTTGCATATTAGCCTTTTATTACATAGGGTATTTTGTAGTAGGATCTAGTATAGGATTGTCTTTTCAGCTCTGAGTTAATGTCTTCTTGTCTAAAGGTTTCCTGTTATTCTTTTTAAAAAATCTTTATTGTTCAGATTATTATAGATGTTCCTCTTTTTCCTCCCATAGCTCCCCTCCACCCAGTTCCCACTCCACCCCAGGCCCTCACCCCTCCCTCACTGTCCTTGTCCATAGGTGTAAGATTTTTGTCCAATTTCTTCCTGCACCCCTACACCCCCTTCCCCCTGAGAACTGTCAGTCTGCTCCCTTTCCATGCTCCTGATTCAATTACATTTACCGGTTCATTCTGTTCATCAGATTTTTTTATTCACTTGATTTTTAGATTCACTTGTTGATAGGTATTTATTTGTTGTCACTTTGTTTATAATTTTTTATCTTTACCTTTTTCTTCTCCCTCTTCTTAAAGCACACCCTTCAGCATTTCATATAATACTGGTTTGGTGGTGATGAACTCCTTTAGCTTTTTCTT